>NC_084731.1:71225578-71323078 GCF_033978785.1 Entelurus aequoreus
ACACACACTTGTTATTACATATGTTGACCAGAGGGGGAGCACTTTAAATGTTTACACACTTGTTATTTCATATGTTGACTAAGGAGGGATTTTTCTAATTGACTATGTGTTGGTTTTAAAAGTGCTCCCCCTCGAGCACTTTTAAAACCAACACATAGTCAATTAGAAAAATCCCTCCTTTTTTGGGACCACCCTCATTTTGATAGATGTCACCACCAGGGGAGCAAATGAGATCTCTATTTTTTGTTTTTTGTAATGTACTTAGCTGCCATCTTGTTTTATCATATATTGCTGCCTTTGCACCTGTCAATGTTTACTTTTGTATGCACATTAAATCAACAAAAATCCTGACATTGGAGCAATGTTCACGGACTCTAGTATTTGGCTCTCTATTAGATGCAATGTTATTGGGACCATGATTTATGTCATCACTTGTTCACACCTCCTCATATGAAAGGTACAGTACTTTTCCTTCTTCATGTCTCAAAAAGGGTAGAGATACAAGAACACACACACACACACACACCGCACTCATGTTACGTCCTGAAATGGATTAAATTGCTACATCTCAACCATACTTCCATCATTCTTCAAACATTCATGCTCATAGGGAACAGCCAAAAAGGTTCAACACACCAGAAATATACTTTATTTTGTTTCGTTTTGCTAAAAAATGTCTAGCTATGTCAAAAAAATAAAAATAAAAATAAAAATGTCAAGCTCGTTACCACAAAATTTTTTTAGATTTTCCTTCATTAGAAAATAAATTAAAATTGGTATTTTATTATCTTTCTTTTTCTTTTTTAAACACCTTGCATTATCTCATAAGAATTTAGTGGCATTTTGTAGAACATTAATCCCTTGTGGATATGTTGTTGTTAATCATTTATTATTTGATTATTTAAGATATTTTGTTATGTATTCACTTGATTTTTTTTTTTTAATTACAAAATGCTTTTATGTCATTTATTTATTTTATTTTTTTAACACCCACTTGATGTTTTTTTTTTTTTTACAAAATGCTTTTATGACATTTATTTATTTTGGGGTTTTTTTAACACCCAATTTAGTAGGATTTTGTGGAAAAAATTCTGGCTAAACGTATTATTTGATACTTTAAGAGATTTGTATTTGTATTAATTTGAAGTTTATTTTATTGAACAGCCCAACTGGTCATAAGAATATTTAAAACAAGTACAGTTAACAGAAAAGTTGATTGTGTTATTTTTTTGTTTATAATTTAATTATTTTTATTTTTTGAATAGCTTTAATTGATTTGTTATCATTCTTTTTCTAAACAAACACTCCAAATACTTATGTTGTCTGGAAAATGTGGCAAGATTTTCTCACAAAACGCTCTCCAGTTAATTGAAAAAGTAAAACAGGATTATTATTATGATTATTTACCTATTATTTGATCTGTTTTTCCACAATATATGTTAAATGTCATTATTTTGTCTTTTTTGCATCCCCATTTGTTATGTTCTCACAGGGATTTTCTGGAATTGTGTTGAAAACTCATTCACTACAGTTAGTGGACATATTTATGCTTTTTATTATAAAGTTTTTATGTAATTCATATCTTTAAAATGTCCTAATTTTATTTATTTGACATTACAAATTCCCATGTTCTCATAGGAACTTTGGGCAATTGTGTTACTAGAAATATTTTAAAAAATTTAATTTTCAAATTATTATTTTTTATTCATATTCTTAAATATATTTAAAACGTTATTATATTACCTTATTTTTATAACGGTTAACTATTATATGTGTATTTGTATTTTTTATACAAAATATATGCAAAATATTCCTATTTTTTATGTTCTCACTGGAATTTTTTGGAATTGTGTTGAAAACAAATTCACTACAGTTAGTGGAAATAGTTATGCTTTTTATTAAGATTATTATTTCATTCATATCTTTAAAATGTCATAATTCTATTTATTTGACATTACAAATTCCCATGTTCTCATAGGAATTTTGGGCAATTGTGTTACTAGAAATATATTTAAAAAAAATAAAAATTCAAATTATTATTTTTTTAATTTATATTTTTAAATATATTTAAAACACTATTATATGATCTTATTTTTTTAACGGTTTACTATTATTTTTTTTTATTTATTTTTTTTATACAAAATAAATGCAAATTATCCTCATTTTGATGTTCTCACTGGTATTTTCTGGAATTGTGTTGAAAACTACTTTACTACAGTTAGTGGAAAATATTTATGCTTTTTATTAAGATGATCATTTCATTCATATCTTTAAAATGCCATAATTGTATTTTATTTTTTTGACATTACAAATTCCCATGTTCTCATAGGAATTTTGGGCAATTGTGTTACTAGAAATATTTAGAAATGTTTTATTTTAAAACTATTTATTTGTATTTATATTTTTGAAATATATTTACAACGTTATTATTATATTACCTTATTTTTTTTTAACAGTTTACTATTATTTATATGTATTTTTATTTTTTTACAAGATAAATGCTAAATATTTTTTTAAATTAATATTATTAACATATTTTTATTTTTGGAACATGAAAAATCTAGTGGTATCTTGTAGAAAATTATGTAATTAGTTGTAGCAATAATAAATACGATGATTCCTTTGTAAGTATATTTGGTTATGGAAAAAAGAATGGTCTTAATATAAACATGTCAGGTTTGCTAGCAAATAGTGCTCTAAATGTAAGCTGGTCCTGCGCTGACAGTTTGTGTTGACCGAGGAGAACAAAAGCCAGACTGGTTAAATCTGACAGTGGTTGAGTCCTGTGGAGACGTCTGCTGTTTGTTGTGGTCTTCAAAGACGGGGGTCCAACACCGAGGTGAGAGATGAAAGGCTGACGTGTGGACAGGGAAAATTGTTCAGTAATTGGCCGTTTGGCCCAACTGGGCTTCCTTCTTCTTGTTTGTGTTCGCCTGCAGCAGCCGGCAGCTAACAAGCGTGTCGAGGAGAAGAAGAAGCTGCCTGCTCGTGTGTGCACAAACTTTCTGGCCTCGGCCAACTTAATTGTCCAACTCAACTTTTGTGCCTGGCTCCAAAAAGGGATTCGGAGAGAGAAAAAACCTTCATATATCAGGCAAATGCAGTTGAGAGATGTTTCATGAGAGCGGAGTGTATGTTGAGTGTACACACTTTAACCACCTAATGGGTCACTAAAAAAATACTTCTAAAAAGTAATCCTACTTACTCTACTTCAATACATGTAATTAAGTACTTGGTAAAGGAGTAATGTGTTACTTAAAAAAACCAAAAAAAAACTTCATATATCAAGCATATGCAGTTGAGAGATGTTTCATGAGATCGGAGTGTGTGTTGAGTGTACGCACTTTAACCACCTAATGGGTCACGGAAAATTACTTCTAGAAAGTAATCTAACACTGGTATTATAACATACATTGACACAGGTGTTATACAACAGTAGTATTATAACATATTTTGACACAGGTGGTATACAACATTAGTATTATAACATATATTGATACAGGTGTTATACAACATTAGTATTATAACATATATGGACGCAGGTGTTGTACAACATTGGTATTATAACATATATTGACACAAGTGTTATACCATATTAGTATTATAACATATATTGACACAGGTATACACAACATAGTACGTCCAGGTGTTATACAACATTAGTATTATAACATATATTGACACAGGTGTTATACAACATTAGTATTATAACATATATTGACACAGGTGTTGTACAATATTAGTATTATAACATATATTGACACAAGTGTTATACAATATTAGTATTATAACATATATTGACACAGGTATACACAACATAGTACGTCCAGGTGTTATACAACATTAGTATTATAACATATATTGACACAGGTGTTATACAACATTAGTATTATAACATGTATTGACACAGGTGTTATACAACATTAGTATTATAACATGTATTGACACAGGTGTTATACAACATTAGTATTATAACATATATTGACACAGGTGTTATACAACATTAGTATTATAACATGTATTGACACAGGTGTTATACAACATTAGTATTATAACATATATTGACACAAGTGTTATACAACATTAGTTTTATAACATGTATTGGCACAGGTGTTATACAACATTAGTATTATAACATATATTGACAAAGGTGTTATACAACATTAGTATTTGTAGAGGTCTTGCTCTACCGGGTTCTCCGGACCACCCAAGATGGACATTACAGCCGTGTCCATCTTTGCGTACAATGATTTATTTTTCAATAATTGGTGCTTTTCAGCCATGTGTCAGTTTCTCCACCATCAACAACGTTTCTCCTTCCCGACCGCTGCCTTTTACAGAGCGGCAGGTCATCAGACAACCACTCACAGCTGTGTCATCTACGCACCTGCCGCTAATCTCGAAGCCGGTCCTGACACGCCCTGCTTCTCCGCAGGCCCGTAGTCCACGCCCCACCACAGTATTATAACATATTTTGACGCTGGTGTTATACAACATTAGTATTATAACATATTTTGACACAGGTCTTATACAACAATAGTTTTATAACATATATTGACACAGGTGTTGTACAACATTAGTATTATAACATATATTGACACAGGTGTTGTACAACATTAGTATTATAACATATATTGACACAGGTGTTGTACAACATTAGTATTATAACATATATTGACACAGGTGTTGTACAACATTAGTATTATAACATATATTGACACAGGTGGTATACAACATTAGTATTATAACATACATTGACACAGGTGTTACACAACATTAGTATTATAACATACATTGCCACAGGTGTTACACAACATTAGTATTATAACATACTGTACATTGACACAGGTGTTATACCACATTAGTACTATAACATGTAATGACACAGGTGTTATACAACATTAGTATTATAACATGTATTGACACAGGTGTTATACAACATTAGTATTATAACATACATTGACACAGGTGTTATACAACACTGGTATTAGAACATGTATTGACACAGGTGTTATACAACATTAGTATTATAACATGTATTGACACAGGTGTTATACAACATTAGTATTATAACATGTATTGACGCAGGTGTTATACAACATTAGTATTATAACATGTATTGACACAGGTGTTATACAACATTAGTATTATGACATACATTGACACAGGTGTTACACAACATTAGTATTATAACATGTATTTACACAGGTGTTATACAACATTACTATTATAACATGTATTGACACAGGTGTTATACAACATTAGTATTATAACATGTGTTGACACAGGTGTTATACAACATCAGTATTATAACATGTATTGACACAGGTGTTATACAACATTAGTATTATAACATGTATTGACACAGGTGTTATACAACATTAGTATTATGACATACATTGACACAGGTGTTACACAACATTAGTATTATAACATGTATTTACACAGGTGTTATACAACATTACTATTATAACATGTATTGACACAGGTGTTATACAACATCAGTATTATAACATGTGTTGACACAGGTGTTATACAACATCAGTATTGTAACATGTATTGACACAGGTGTTATACAACATTACTATTATAACATACATTGACACAGGTGTTATACAACATCAGTATTATAACATGTATTGACACAGGTGTTATACAACATTAGTATTATAACATGTGTTGACACAGGTGTTATACAACATTAGTATTATAACATGTATTGACACAGGTGTTATACAACATTAGTATTATAACATGTATTGACGCAGGTGTTGTACAACATTAGTATTATAACATGTATTGACACAGGTGTTATACAACATTAGTATTATGACATACATTGACACAGGTGTTACACAACATTAGTATTATAACATGTATTGACACAGGTGTTATACAACATCAGTATTATAACATGTATTGACACAGGTGTTATACAACATTAGTATTATAACATGTATTGACACAGGTGTTATACAACATTAGTATTATAACATGTATTGACACAGGTGTTATACAACATTAGTATTAAAACATACATTGACACAGGTGTTATACAACATTAGTATTATAACATACTGTACATTAACACAGGTGTTATACAACACTAGTATTATAATATGTAATGACACAGGTGTTATACAACATTAGTATTATAACATGTATTGACACAGGTGTTTTACAACATTAGTATTATAGAATACATTGACACAGGTGTTATACAACATTAGTATTATAACATACTGTACATTAACACAGGTGTTATACAACACTAGTATTATAACATGTAATGACACAGGTGTTACACAACATTAGTAATATAACATGTATTTACAGAGGTGTTATACAACATTACTATTATAACATGTATTGACACAGGTGTTATACAACATTAGTATTATAACATGTGTTGACACAGGTGTTATACAACAATAGTTTTATAACATATATTGACACAGGTGTTGTACAACATTAGTATTATAACATATATTGACACAGGTGTTGTACAACATTAGTATTATAACATATATTGACACAGGTGGTATACAACATTAGTATTATAACATACATTGACACAGGTGTTGTACAACATTAGTATTATAACATATATTGACACAGGTGTTGTACAACATTAGTATTATAACATATATTGACACAGGTGGTATACAACATTAGTATTATAACATACATTGACACAGGTGTTACACAACATTAGTATTATAACATGTATTGACACAGGTGTTATACAACATTAGTATTATAACATGTATTGACACAGGTGTTATACAACACTGGTATTATAACATGTATTGACACAGGTGTTATACAACATTAGTATTATAACATGTATTGACACAGGTGTTATACAACATTAGTATTATAACATATATTGACACAGGTGTTATACAACACTGGTATTATAACATGTATTGACACAGGTGTTATACAACATTAGTATTATAACATGTATTGACACAGGTGTTATACAACATTAGTATTATAACATGTATTGACGCAGGTGTTGTACAACAATAGTATCATAACATGTATTGACACAGGTGTTATACAACATTAGTATTATAACATACATTGACACAGGTGTTATACAACATTAGTATTATAACATACTGTACATTAACACAGGTGTTATACAACACTAGTATTATAACATGTAATGACACAGGTGTTATACAACATTAGTATTATAACATGTATTGACACAGGTGTTATACAACATTAGTATTATAACATACATTGACACAGGTGTTATACAACACTGGTATTAGAACATGTATTGACACAGGTGTTATACAACATTAGTATTATAACATGTATTGACACAGGTGTTATACAACATTAGTATTATAACATGTATTGACGCAGGTGTTATACAACATTAGTATTATAACATGTATTGACACAGGTGTTATACAACATTAGTATTATGACATACATTGACACAGGTGTTACACAACATTAGTATTATAACATGTATTTACACAGGTGTTATACAACATTGCTATTATAACATGTATTGACACAGGTGTTATACAACATCAGTATTATAACATGTATTGACACAGGTGTTATACAACATTAGTATTATAACATGTGTTGACACAGGTGTTATACAACATCAGTATTATAACATGTATTGACACAGGTGTTATACAACATTAGTATTATAACATGTATTGACACAGGTGTTATACAACATTAGTATTATGACATACATTGACACAGGTGTTACACAACATTAGTATTATAACATGTATTTACACAGGTGTTATACAACATTACTATTATAACATACATTGACACAGGTGTTATACAACATTAGTATTATAACATACTGTACATTAACACAGGTGTTATACAACACTAGTATTATAATATGTAATGACACAGGTGTTACACAACATTAGTATTATAACATGTATTGACACAGGTGTTTTACAACATTAGTATTATAACATACATTGACACAGGTGTTATACAACATTAGTATTATAACATACTGTACATTAACACAGGTGTTATACAACACTAGTATTATAACATGTAATGACACAGGTGTTACACAACATTAGTATTATAACATGTATTTACACAGGTGTTATACAACATTACTATTATAACATGTATTGACACAGGTGTTATACAACATCAGTATTATAACATGTGTTGACACAGGTGTTATACAACATCAGTATTATAACATGTATTGACACAGGTGTTATACAACACTGGTATTAGAACATGTATTGACACAGGTGTTATACAACATTAGTATTATAACATGTGTTGACACAGGTGTTATACAACATTAGTATTATAACATGTATTGACGCAGGTGTTGTACAACATTAGTATTATAACATGTATTGACACAGGTGTTATACAACATTAGTATTATGACATACATTGACACAGGTGTTACACAACATTAGTATTATAACATGTGTTGACACAGGTGTTATACAACATTAGTATTATAACATGTATTGACACAGGTGTTATACAACATTAGTATTATAACATGTATTGACGCAGGTGTTGTACAACATTAGTATTATAACATGTATTGACACAGGTGTTATACAACATTAGTATTATGACATACATTGACACAGGTGTTACACAACATTAGTATTATAACATGTATTTACACAGGTGTTATACAACATTACTATTATAACATGTATTGACACAGGTGTTATACAACATCCGTATTATAACATGTGTTGACACAGGTGTTATACAACATCAATATTATAACATGTATTGACACAGGTGTTCTACAACATTACTATTATAACATACATTGACACAGGTGTTATACAACATTAGTATTATAACATGTATTGACACAGGTGTTATACAACATTAGTATTATAACATGTATTGACGCAGGTGTTGTACAACATTAGTATTATAACATGTATTGACACAGGTGTTATACAACATTAGTATTATGACATACATTGACACAGGTGTTACACAACATTAGTATTATAACATGTATTTACACAGGTGTTATACAACATTACTATTATAACATGTATTGACACAGGTGTTATACAACATCAGTATTATAACATGTGTTGACACAGGTGTTATACAACATCAGTATTATAACATGTATTGACACAGGTGTTATACAACATTAGTATTATAACATGTATTGACACAGGTGTTATACAACATTAGTATTATAACATGTATTGACACAGGTGTTATACAACATTAGTATTATAACATACATTGACACAGGTGTTATACAACATTAGTATTATAACATACTGTACATTAACACAGGTGTTATACAACACTAGTATTATAATATGTAATGACACAGGTGTTATACAACATTAGTATTATAACATGTATTGACACAGGTGTTTTACAACATTAGTATTATAACATACATTGACACAGGTGTTATACAACATTAGTATTATAACATACTGTACATTAACACAGGTGTTATACAACACTAGTATTATAACATGTAATGACACAGGTGTTACACAACATTAGTATTATAACATGTATTTACACAGGTGTTATACAACATTACTATTATAACATGTATTGACACAGGTGTTATACAACATCAGTATTATAACATGTGTTGACACAGGTGTTATACAACATCAGTATTATAACATGTATTGACACAGGTGTTATACAACACTGGTATTAGAACATGTATTGACACAGGTGTTATACAACATTAGTATTATAACATGTGTTGACACAGGTGTTATACAACATTAGTATTATAACATGTATTGACGCAGGTGTTGTACAACATTAGTATTATAACATGTATTGACACAGGTGTTATACAACATTAGTATTATGACATACATTGACACAGGTGTTACACAACATTAGTATTATAACATGTGTTGACACAGGTGTTATACAACATTAGTATTATAACATGTATTGACACAGGTGTTATACAACATTAGTATTATAACATGTATTGATGCAGGTGTTGTACAACATTAGTATTATAACATGTATTGACACAGGTGTTATACAACATTAGTATTATGACATACATTGACACAGGTGTTACACAACATTAGTATTATAACATGTATTTACACAGGTGTTATACAACATTACTATTATAACATGTATTGACACAGGTGTTATACAACATCCGTATTATAACATGTGTTGACACAGGTGTTATACAACATCAGTATTATAACATGTATTGACACAGGTGTTCTACAACATTACTATTATAACATACATTGACACAGGTGTTATACAACATTAGTATTATAACATGTATTGACACAGGTGTTATACAACATTAGTATTATAACATGTGTTGACACAGGTGTTATACAACATTACTATTATAACATGTATTGACACAGGTGTTATACAACATTAGTATTATAACATGTATTGACACAGGTGTTATACAACATTAGTATTATAACATGTATTGACACAGGTGTTATACAACATCAGTATTATAACATGTATTGACACAGGTGTTATACAACATCAGTATTATAACATACATTGATACAGGTGTTATACAACACTAGTATTATAAGATCCAGGGTTGTGGACCTGGTAGATGGTGATTAGGGGGGTAAAATCTTTGTTTTTGCTTTTGTTTTCGAGAAGAAGACTTTGAAAAGAGCAGAGGGTACAAGAGCTCATTTAAGTGCTTCCTCACCGCAGGATTCTCACCTCATCACCCAGCAGCCCTTCAAGCAGAAACTTGCTCCCCCACTACAAGTCCTCCTGCAACGTGACACCATTACCTGCCTCACGTTGTCTTTCACGTCCCTCCAGGTCCCACTTGTGCCGACGTCCATGACCCGTGCCAGCCCGACAGGTGCCACCCGTCCTCCCAGTGCCAGGCGCTGCCCGAGGGAGGCTACAGGTGCGAGTGCCCCATGGGGCGCCAGGGGAGGCACTGCGAGCAAGGTAATCCCAGTTCGTGCATTAGCATATTGCTACAGCTGCGGCCCTAGGGCCAAATCAAATCAAATCATCAGGAGATTTCTCCTGATGATTGAGGAAACCCCTCATGAAACAGGCCTGTAGAGATGAAGTAGTTTTGTGATTTTTTTCCACACATACATATATATATATATATATATATATATATATATATATATATATATATATATATATATATATATATATATATATATATATATGTATTTATATAAGAATATATATATATATGTATATGTATATATATATATATATATATATGTATATATAGTTAGGTCTGTACTTATTAATTTACATACATACATATATATATATATATATATATATATATATATATATATATATATATATATATATATATATATATATATATATATATATATATGTATATATATATATATATATATACATATATATATATATATATGTATGTATGTAAATTAATAAGTACAGACCTAACTGCTTGGCATCTCTGCTCGTCGCACCTCCTCCAGTGCACTTCGAGGTCAGCTGCAGGGTCGTCAGCTGGTGCCACCGTTCACTGATTTTTCGCCCCCAAGCCAGGACACCTCGCGGTGGGGGGGCAGTGGCTAAGCGGGGACGTCTCCCCGCGCCACTCCCTGCAACTGACCTCAATGGGGTGTTGAGCCCCAAGTGTTGTCCCTCCTTCTTAGCCACATCCAGAAACTTGCCTTCTCTGCCTCCTCTGCCAACTCCTTAATGGCCCTCCTCAGGCTGGAACCGGTCATTCCTGCCGCACGCAGGAGCCGGGTCGCAGAACCTCCTACGAAGCCCCTGCATCCGATCTCCACGGGGTGAATGGACGCAGACCAGCCTCCCCCCTTGCAGTCCTCTGCCAGGTCGCTGTACTTTGACCGTTTGAACTCATGTGCTACTGGTATTCCCTCCTCCCATGGCACGGTTAGTTCAATGATGAGGACTTTCTTAGCAGCTGAGGACCACATCACAACGTCTGGTCTTAGCGTTGTCTGTATTACCTCAGTTGGGAAGACTAGCAGCTTGTCCAAGTCAACGCGCATCTCCCAGCCCTTACCAGAGGTAAGCAGAAGTGATGATCTTCCCGCCTCTGTCTTCTGTCCTACCTCTCCTGGTTTGATGAAATTGATGTTTGGCCGATGGCGATCTGCATCTCTCCAACAGCTCTGCCAACTTCCTCAGCACCTGATTGTGTCGCCACCGGAAGCGCCCCTGCGTCAGCGCGACGTTGCAACCTGAAAGGATATGTTTGAGTCCTGCATTGTCTTTGCTGCACAGGGAGCACTTGCCCTCGCTTCCGAACCACTGGGCGAGGTTTCGAGGGCATGGCAGGGTGTCATACGCTGCCCTCACGAGGAAGCTAAGCCGAGATTGAGGAGTTCGCCAGATGTCGGCCCAGGTTATGACTCTTTTGATGGTATCCTCCCAGCGAGTCCATGCCCCCTGTTTTCCCTGGGATACGGCCTTGATCCAATACTGGTCTTGCGCCACTTGTGTGACCTCTTCCACCCCCATGGCCTTCCTCTGCTGTCTCGTGGCTTTGGACCAGAACTGGACTGGTTGCCCCCATCCCAGTCCTGCCCGGCTGTCTTGGACTCTTCCCAGAATCTCCTTGTACTTCAGCCTTGAGACAGCTTGGTCCACTTCCACCTGAGCCTTCCACTTTCGTCCAGCGCGGACAGTCACCGCTGCACTCTTCACAGCTTCGTCTCTTGATTCCCTCAACTCCAGTACAAGGCGAGTCTTCTCCTGCCTGTAACCCAGATTGATTGACTTCAGAGGAAGTTGCAGAATGTTCTTGCCAAAAAGACCTGTGTCCGAGAAACAGCGGGGGAGGCCCAGCCACTTCCTGATATAACCGTTGGCGATGCTGTCCATCTTGCTGGCCTGAGAAGATGGAATTTTGGCTACTTTCAGCGGCCACATTACGCGGTGGAAAAGTGTGAAGTGGTAACACCAAACCTTCAGCTTCCCAGGAAGTTGGCTGCCGTCGATCCTTACAAGCCCCTCTTTTAGTTGTTTCTGGACCACCCTCCCCATCTGCCTGTCCGAGAGCTCTGCTGTATACTCCCTCCCGAGGCTTCGTATGGGCTGCTCTGCCAGGAATGGAATCTTCTCACCTCCTGCTGTGAAGACTGTCCTGTCATCTCTCACACCCTTCCTGATGGACAGGCTCCTGGACTTAGCAGGCTTTATCTTCATCCTCGCCCAGACGGTCAGTTCGTCGAAACGCTTGAGGAGTTGTGCTGTGCATGGGGCGGTCTGTAGGATGCTTGTCACATCATCCATGAAACCTTTCAGAGCGGGGAGTCTTCCTCCTGACGGTGTTTTCAGGCCTCTGACCATTTGCCTTGCTCCAATGAGTAACACTTCAAATGCAGCCACAAAGAGGATTGGTGATATGGAGCAGCCCATGGCAATTCCCACTTCCAACCGCTGCCATCCTGTCATGTAGTCATCTACTGAGAAGCACATGTGTAGGTTGTTGAAATACTTGGCTATGATGTTACTGACACACACAGGAACGTGGAAGAAATTCAGGGCAAACTCAACCAGCTTGTGTGGTACTGAGCCATAGGCATTTGCCAGGTCGAGCCATACCACGTGGAGGTTGCTCCTCTCTCTTTTGGCACGCTGTATCTGATCCCAAATCACGGATGCAAGCTCTATGCACCCCGGAAAGCCTGGCAGTCCGGCTTTTTGACAGCTTGTATCGATGTAGCAGTTGTTGCTGAGGAAGCTGGATATCCTTTTTGCCAGGACAGACAAAAATACTTTTCCCTCCACGTTCAGTAAAGCAATTGTCCTGAACTGGCTGATGTTGGTTGAATTTTGCTCCTTGGGGATGAATATTCCAACTGCCTCTTGCCACTCCGCTGGAATGGATTGCTTCTTCCACACAACACTCATGAGCTTCCACAAGATTGTGGTCACTTGCGGACAGTTTTGTATATGTATGTATGTATATATGTATGTATGTATATATATGTATATATGTATGTATGTATATGTATACATACATATGTATGTACAGTATATATACAGTGTATATGTATGTGTGTATATACATATATATGTATGTATATATAGTTATATGTATGTATATATGTATGTATATATGTTTATATGTATGTATGTATATGTGTATAATATGTATATATTTTTATATGCTCATAAAATAGTGTGACACTAATTCTCTCAAAGGTATTTTCCCTTTTGTGTGTATCCGTGAGAGCGCGGCCAACATGTCTGGAGATCTGAGCGACGCCGCCATTAATCAGGCGTTGGTCTGCGGGCTGATGCGATTATTCATCTCATTGATTCCCGCGTTCAAGCGCTAAATCAATCAATCAATCAAAAAGGAGGGAGCGTCTGCGTGGCTCAGCATCATTTCAGTTTCTGCTTTGATTCATGCGCTGACCGGGACTGGTGCCGCTCCACTTTCAGCTGCCACTCTGTCAAAGGAAGAAAAACAGTGGCTACTACACTAAATAACTAGCCAGATTGTTTACTCTACCATCTTCCAGCAAATTACTTCTCTCTGGAAAAAGTCTTTTTATTTACAGTGCAGAGTTGATATAACCTGTAAGGTAGTATTTGTAGCGTCTGTACCTTCTAGTCAATTTCATCACTAATACTTTAAGTCTGTTGACATTTCAAAGGTCAACTGCCGTTCTTGCTAAACGCCTTGCTGCCGGAGTTAAGTCCGTTTAAAAGTGCTTTTAGCAAACTTTACCGAAACACACTTTGTATGCGTATGTAGCTTTAATGCTAATGTGCTGTGGTAGGCCTATTTTTCTTCTTAGTTTTGCCCAAGCACTCAGTGTGAAGAATCGCTATTACGTATTTAACTGCTAGCATCACATTTAACTGCTAGCATCACATTTAACTGCTAGCATCACATTCAAATGCTAGCATCACGTTTAACTGCTAGCATCACATTCAAATGCTAGCATCACATTTAACTGCTAGCATCACATTTAACTGCTAGCATCACATTCAAATGCTAGCATCACATTTAACTGCTAGCATCACATTTAACTGCTAGCATCACATTCAAATGCTAGCATCACATTTAACTGCTAGCATCACATTCAAATGCTAGCATCACGTTTAACTGCGTGTGGACCACAATGTTCATATGTGTGGACAACTGACATGTCGATATCAACCTTGTTTTATTGTTATCAGCTGTGCTTGGCACTCAGCAACAAAGGGTTGGAGTTGGGGGTTAAATCACCAAAATGATTCCCGGGCGCGGCGCCGCTGCTGCCCACTGCTCCCCAAGGGGATGGGACAAATGCAGAGGACAAATTTCACCACATCTAGTGTGTGTGTGACAATCATTGGTACTTTAATCTTTAATCTTTAATCTTTAATATTTCCCCCACAACTTCAACATAAATACTTCACAGACACAATATAAAGAGTGATATCAACCTTGTGATAAGTAGAGAGTGAGTTAGAACTGCACTGATACTGCTGATATCAAAGTAATATCAATATGGGACAGGACACCTCTGTAGTTTGATAAAGACGTGAACCCAACATGGTTTCACAATCATCTTCCTGCTGTGTCTGCAGTGGCGGAAAGGGGCGGAGCTTACATGCCGTCCTTTAATGGAGACTCCTACCTGGAGCTGGAGGGTCTTCATCGCTACGGCCATGATCTACGGTAACATGTCTCCCTGCACCTCGCCTAGCAGCTCTGCTCTCTAACTCAACCTTGTTATTGTGGTCTGCAGCCAGAAGGTCAGCATGACCTTGGTCCTCATGGCCAACAACTCAGACGGCATCATTTTCTACAACGGCCAGAAGTCCGACGGGAAAGGAGACTTCATCTCCTTGTCGCTCAATCGAGGATTCCTGGAGTTCCGATACGACCTCGGCAAGGGACCTGCCACCATCAGGTGAGTACTTACAAGTACACTTTGGAGTAGTCACATACTCTGTGTGTACTTTGGAGTAGTCACATACTCTGTGTACACTTTGGAGTAGTCACATACTCTGTGTACACTTTGGAGTGGTCACGTACTCTGTACACTGTGGAGTAGTCACGTACTCTGTGTACACTTTGGAGTAGTCACATACTCTGTGTACACTTTGGAGTAGTCACATACTCTGTGTACACTTTGGAGTAGTCACATACTCTGTGTACACTGTGGAGTAGTCACATACTCTGTGTACACTTTGGAGTAGTCACATACTCTGTGTACACTGCGGAGTAGTCACATACTCTGTGTACACTTTGGAGTAGTCACGTACTCTGTGTATACTTTGGAGTAGTCACATACTCTGTGTACACTTTGGAGTAGTCACATACTCTGTGTACACTGTGGAGTAGTCACGTACTCTGTGTACACTTTGGAGTAGTCACGTAATCCGTGTACACTTTGGAGTAGTCACATACTCTGTGTGACTTTGTAGTAGTCACGTACTCTGTGTACACTTTGTAGTAGTCACATACTCTGTGTACACTTTGGAGTAGTCACGTAATCCGTGTATTTTAGAACCTTTATTTAACCAGATAAGAAAACCCATTGAGATCAAGATCTCTTTCACAAGGGTGACCTGGCCAAGAGGTCAACAGCACATGTCACAGAGCAGTTTCAAAATAAATACATTAAGACATACATTTTAAAATACACAAGAGAACTGTAAAACAACAGAGATTTACATCTTTAAAAACACAGGCACTGTGCAAACGTCTCTCGCTGTTTGTCCCTCAGGACAGAACGGAAGGCTCCAAATGGAAGTAGTTCTGTAAGTTTCAGTTTCGTCTGCAATTCATTCCATGCCATAGGGGCAGCAATGCCAAAAGCTCTTTTGCCAAATTCAGTCCGTACATGAGGAACAGTTAAAACATACAAATTGTTAGAACGTAATGCGTAAGAGCTGCTTTTTCTTTGTAACAGAGTACACAAGTATGGAGGTATTAAACCTAAAAGAGCCTTATAAATGATAGTCAGCCAATGTGTGTATCTGCGTGCACTCAATGAAGATAAGTCTGACTTCATATACAGTTGACAATGGTGGGTGAGACTACGACAGCCAGTAACAAATCTTAGTGCTGAATGAAAAACAGTGTCCAAGGACTGGAGGCATTTAGATGAAGCACTAAAATAAAGCACGTCTCCATAATCAATTACAGGCAAGGTAGTTGCTGTCACCAATTTCTTTCTGACTTTAAGAGAGAAGCAGTTTTTATTTCTAAAAAAGAAACCAAGCTTTACCCTAAGCTTAGAGACCAAGTTGTTAATATGGGCTTTAAATGAAAGCTCCTGATCAAGAGTAAAACCCAAGTACTTGTAATTTAAGACCTGCTCTATAGGGTTTCCATTTGATGTTACAATATTTGGAATATTTTCCAGTATACTTTGGAGTAGTCAAGTACTCGGTGTACACTTGGTGTACACTTTGTAGTAGTCACATACTCTGTGTACACTTTGTAGTAGTCACATACTCTGTGTACACTTTGGAGTAGTCACGTACTCTGTGTACACTTTGTAGTAGTCACTTACTCTGTGTACACTTTGTAGTAGTCACGTACTCTGTGTACACTTTGTAGTAGTCACATACTTTGTGTATACTTTAGAGTAGTCACATACTCTGTGTATACTTTGGAGTAGTCACATACTCTATACTTTGGAGTAGTCACGTACTCTGTGTAAACTTTGTAGTAGTCACATACTCTGTGTATGCTTTAGAGTAGTCACATACTCTGTGTACACTTTGTAGTAGTCACGTACTCTGTGTACACTTTGTAGTAGTCACGTACTCTGTGTACACTTTGTAGTAGTCTTTGAAGTATTCTCTAATTGAGTCTTTTTTCCAAAATGGCGTCCACTCTTGGTTGTAACAATCCTGACAGATGTTTGTGTTTGTTTACTTATTTGTATTTGTATTTTATTTCATTCTATTGTATTGTTACTTCTAGTTGACTTGTTACTGTACTTGACATCTACTTCTATGTGTACTTGACATGTGCTGTGTGGTGTGCAGGAGCAAGGAGGCGCTGCAGCTGCACGTGTGGAACATCATCAACTTGGAGAGATCTAACCGCAAGGGCGAGATGACGGTGAACAAGAAGGATGCCGTGAGAGGAGAGGCGCCGGTAATCGTCATGACGACCACATTCCTGCTTTCATGTTGAGAAGCATGCTCAGCTTATACTATACTTACTATACTTACTCTACTTACTTACTCTACTTACTATACTTACTTACTCTTCTTACTATACTTAATCTACTTACTTACTATACTTAATCTACTTACTCTACCCACTTACTGTACTTACTTACTCTACTTACTGTACTTACTCTACTTACTCTACTTACTTACTTACTCTACTTACTTACTGTACTTAATCTACTTACTGTACTTACTCTACTTACTGTACTTCTCTTCTTACTCTACTTACCGTACTTACTGTACTTACTCTACTTACTCTACTAACTCTACTTACTGTACTTACAGTACTTACTATACTTAATCTTCCTACTTACTATAATTACTGTACTTACTCCACTTACTGTACTTACTCTAACTTAATTTACTGTACTTACTTACTCTACCTCCTTACTCTACTTACTGTACTTACTCTACTTACCGTACTTATTGTACTTACTCTACTTACTGTACTTACTCTACTAACTCTACTTACTGTACTTACTGTACTTACCGTACTTACTGCACTTACTCTACTTACTGTACTTATGCTACTTACTGTACTTACTCTACTTACTCTACTTAGTCTTCCTACTTACTCTACTTACTGTACTTACCGTACTTACTCCACTTACTGTACTTACTTTACTTACTTACTCTAACTTAACTTAATGTACTTACTTATTCTACCTACTTACTCTACTTACTGTACTTACCCTTCTTACCGTACTTACTGTACTTACTCTACTAACTCTACTTACTCTACTTACTGTACCTACCGTACTTACTTTACTTACTGTACTTACCATACGCACTCTACTTAATTGTCTTACTTACTCTACTTACTGTACTTACCGTACTTCACTTACTGTACTTACTTACTCTACCTACTTACTGTACTTAATCTACTTACCGTACTTACTGTACCTACTCTTCTTACTTACTCTACTTACTCTACTTACTCTACTTACTTACTCTACTTACTGTACTTACTTACTCTACTTACTGTACTTACTCTTACGCTACTTATTTAACTTACCGTACTTACTGTACTTACTCTACTTACTCTACTTACTGACTGTACATACTGTACTTACTTACTGTACATACTGTACTTACTTACTCTACTTACTGTACTTACTCTACTTATTCTACTTACTGTACATACCGTATTTACTCTACTTACTGTACTTACTCTACTTACTGTACTTACTCTACGTATTCTACTTACTGTACTTACCGTATTTACTCTACTTACTGTACTTACCGCACTTACTCTACTTACTCTCCTTACTGCACTTATTCTACTTCCTGTACTTACTCTTCTTACTGTACTTACTCTACTTACTCTACTTACCGTACTTATACTCTACTTACTTTCCTTACTGTACTTACTCTACTTAGTGTACTTACTGTACTTAGTATACTTACTGTACTTATACATTCATGCTGTCAGTACATGTACATCATGTGACCGTTGTTACGTACGTCATTCTCTTGATGCCGCGCGGCATCACAGTGATGTCATTGTCTTACGTCACACAGCATACCATACCATGTCTCCAGCAGCATACCATGCCATGTCTCCAGCAGCATACCATACCATGTCTCCAGCAGCATACCATACCATGTCTCCAGCAGCATACCATACCATGTCTCCAGCAGCATACCATACCATGTCTTCAGCAGCATACCATACCATGTCTCCAGCAGCATACCATACCATGTCTCCAGCAGCATACCATACCATGTCTTCAGCAGCATACCATACCATGTCTCCAGCAGCATACCATACCATGTCTCCAGCAGCATACCATACCATGTCTCCAGCAGCATACCATACCATGTCTCCAGCAGCATACCATACCATGTCTTCAGCAGCATACCATACCATGTCTCCAGCAGCCTACCATGCCATGTCTTAAACAGATCAGCACATATTTGGAGCATGTGAAGCAGTTTTGTCCTGCGTAGCTCGTCTGCATGTTGGCATTTTCATATCAGCGGATGTCTTCTGCAGCACAGCATGCCTTGTCTTGACTATTATATCACCAAGCAGGTGCATCACAATCTCCTGCTCTGTCTTTGTACAGCTGACCTTCCATCATTCCTGCTCTGACTATTCCATTCTGGATTCAACAGCATTCTCACAAGTATTATTTGCTGGAATAAAACCATTAGAATACAAATAAAGAAACAAAACAATTATTTGCGGTAATAAAACCATTAAAAATACAAATAAAGAAACAAAAGAGGTTATAAAAACTCCTTCTGCTTGCACAAATGTGTTTTTAAACATGAATTATTCTAAAAGAAAATACTTTTTTTTTTTAATTCAAATTTTTAATTTAATTTATTTTTTTAATTCTTAAGTGATTCAGAATCAGAATGAAAATTATGTTTTGTGCCCTCTCTCCTCTATAATTGTATATATTTGAAGCATGTGATTAAAAGAAAATCAAAAAAACTATTTTAAATAACTATTATAACTTATAATAACTACTTAACTATTAATATTATTGATTACATCTTTTTGTTAATGATACATAATGAAATGTTTGTAGGATGTTTTTAATCATTTCATTTTCTCTATGCAATTTTAAAATATGACATTAAAATGTGTTATACATTGTTTTCATTCCATATCCTTGTATTATTTTAAAATATTGATTAAAATAATTGTTTGCTGACACCAACATTTTAAGAAGTAAATATATATATTTTTAAACGTTTTAATTTTATTGAATTTTAATAATTTGGGAGAAAAACATCAAAATGATTAAAATAATTGTCATGAATTTCCAGCTCCCGACAACTTATTTAAAAAAACCAAAACGTTTTGCAATATTTTATATTATATATACAAGTTTACATTTTTACACTTAATTAAAATTTGTGTTGTACATTGTTTTTATTCCATATCCATGCTGTCAACAAAATGTTTTATCACATTTTGAGAAGTAAATATACATGATAAGATTGTCTAGTTTTAATTAATTAAAATCCTTTTTGAGAAAAAAAATATTGATTATAATAATTGTTTGCTGACACCAACATTTTAAGAAGTAAATATCTATTTTTTAAAAATTGTTATTTTATTGAATTGTAATAATTTGCGAGAAAAACATCAACATTATTACAATAATTGTCATTAATTTCCAGCTCCCGACTACTTATGTAAAAAAAAATTGCATTTTGCAATATTTCATATTATATATACAAGTTTACATTTTTACACTTAATTGAAATGTGCAATTTTATTTTATCTTCACTTATTTAAAAGCACTGCCTTTAAAAAACATTTTTAAAAAAAAAAAATATATATATATATAAAATATATATATATAAATATATATATATATATTTTTTTTTTTAATTGAATCTAAAATAATGTAAATATAGTTCTAAGCAAATTCAATTAAAAAAATATTGTTTGAAAACTATTTAAAAATAATTTTAAATAAATTTAAAAAAAAAAGATTAAATAAAACAAAAAAACATTTTCTCAATTAATTTTGAAAAAAAATAAAAAAATGATTTGCTAATTTAAAAAAAAAAAAGCCTCTCGCTAGAGGCGGTAAAACAGCTCAATCCTGTCAGTTTTGTGAAAGAATGAATAAATACACATTTTAAAAATCATCACATTCAACTTCCAGGTTAAATCGTATTGAGAGAGGAAAACTAAGTCATGCACACTTAAATGTGTTCACTTAAAAAAGTATGACTCCAATCTCCAGGGGTTAGTTTGGACCTCATGGCTCACCATACAGTACTATGTGCCCACCTGCTGCTTGTTTCAGTCTTCCTTAATGCTGCGCTCCCACGCAGGATTCTCACAGGAATGAGGCAATGTATTTGAACGTTTCCCCTGTAATGTTGGAAACATGTGTGTATGAGCACACCTTGGTCAGGTGACATCATCTGGCAGGTGCATCCTTCGCCTGATTTAACACTGTGATGTGCCTTCATGAACACTGTGATGTGCCTTCATGAACACTTTTATGTGCCTTCATTAACAGAGTGATGTGCCTTCATGAACACACCGTGATGTCCCTTCATGAACACTTTGATGTGCCTTCATGAACACCGTGATGTGCCTTCATGAACACACCGTGATGTCCCTTCATGAACACTGTGATGTGCCTTCATGAACACTTTTATGTGCCTTCATTAACACAGTGATGTGCCTTCATGAACACACCGTGATGTCCCTTCATGAACACTTTGATGTGCCTTCATGAACACCGTGATGTGCCTTCATGAACACACCGTGATGTCCCTTCATGAACACTGTGATGTGCCTTCATGAACACCGTGATGTGCCTTCATGAACACACTGTGATGTGAACACTGTGATGTGCCTTCATGAACACACCATGATAGAATAGAATAGAAAGTATTGATCCCTGGGGGAAATTCAGCACCACAGTTCACTCACAATAGACAAGAATAATAATAAATAATATAATATATATTATATATTATATATATAATATATAATATACAAATAATATAAATATATTCTATATATACTACATATACTCTACATTTAAGTGCAGTCAAGAAGGAACATATGCATTATACAGTCTGATGGCTGTTGGTATGAAGGACCTCCTGTGTCGTTCCGTGTTGCATTTTGGGAGTCTGAGCCTTCCACTGAACGTGCTCATTCTCCCCGCAAGGGGAGAATGAGCACATTAGGTACAAAATAATAAATACTTAATAAATACATTAGGTATTTATTAACAAAAGTGGGACGCTCGTGGAGAACCAATATGGATTTCGAGCAAATATCTCAACATCAATAGCATTAATCAAAATAACAGAGAAAATTACCAATGCAATAGATGGTAAAGAATGTGCGGCCGCAGTATTCATGGACTTAACAAAAGCATTTGACACAATTAATCATGATATGTTAATACAAAAATTAGAACGATATGGCATCAGAGGTTTGGTCTTGAACTGGGTAAGAAGCTATCTAACCAACAGGAAGCAATATGTGAAGATGGGTGAAAATATGTCAACACGGCTAGATATATCCTGTGGTGTACCGCAGGGATCAATATTGGGACCAAGATTGTTTAATCTTTATATAAACGACATTCGTAAAGTTACAAAGGACTTAAAGTTAGTTTTATTTGCAGACGATACAACTGCCTTTTGTTCAGGAGAGAACACACAGAAGATAATACAAATAATAACAGAATAAATGAACAAATTAAAAAGATGGTTTGATAAAAACAGACTATCTTTGAATCTCAGTAAAACTAAAATAATGCTATTTGGTAATAGTAGAAAAGAGCATCGTACACGAATACAAATAGACGGAGTAGACATCGAAAGGGTAAAAGAAACCAGATTTTTGGGAGTATTAGTAAATGATCAAATGAACTGGAAATCTCATATACAAAACATACAACATAAGGTGGCAAAAAACATTTCAATAATGAATAAAACAAAACACGTCCTGGGCCAAAAATCACTTCATATTCTCTACTGCTCGCTAGTGTTACCATATCTGAGTTATTGTGCAGAAATATGGGGAAATAACTGCAAATGTGCGCTACATTCGCTAACCGTGTTACAAAAAAGATCAGTTAGAATAATACATAATGTTGGATATAGAGAACATACAAACCCTTTATTTATTAAGTCAAAAATATTAAAGTTTGATGATTTGGTAAAATTGCAAACAGCTAAAATGATGTACAAAGCAATCTATAACCTGCTACCAAAGAATGTACAACAATTCTTCTCAACTAAAGAGGAGAAATATAACCTTAGAGGAAAAAATAATTTAAAACATTTATATGCACGTACAACACTTAAAACTTTTAGCATAGCAGTATGTGGAATCAAATTATGGAATGGATTAAGTAAAGAAGTTAAAAATTGTACTGATATGATCCAGTTTAAGAGGTTGTTCAAAATAATAGTGCTTACAAAGTACAAAGAAGAAGAATTATGAGAAATACTTCTAACCTTATTAAAAATAAGATATTCTTCATCTCAGTATGTTAATAATGACTGAATTAATTAATTACATATTATAAAACTGTTGTGTATACTAATTCATAGATGTTATTATCTTATATAAAATGGTCAGTAAATGATTCTATATCATTGTAAACGCTTTGAAGTGGGAAAGGGGTAGGATTAAATAAGCTTTGCTTCTTCCTACTCCTTTTCGGGCATGATGTAAAATGAAATGATATGAATTTGTGTGACTTATTAAGATGTAAGTGTGTTCATGTTCGAAATAAACTAAAGAAAGAAAAGAAAGAAAGAAAGGTCCGAGTGTAGTGGGTGGGAGGTGTTGTCCATAATGGCTAGGAGCTTTGCTAGACTTCTCCTCTCTGACACCACCGCCAGAGAGTCTAGCTCCGCTCCCACCACGTTACTGGCCTTCTCTACCAACTTGTCCAGTCTGTTTGCGTCCCAGCCAGCCACGGCGTACAAGAAGGCGCCCGCCACCACCAACTCGTAGAACATCTTGATGTTCATGATATGCCTTTATTAACACGTGATGTGCCTTCACGAACACTGTGATGTATTTATGTGTGTATGTATATACATGCATATATATATATATATATATATATATATATATATATATATATATATATATATATATATATATATATATATATATATATATATATATATATATATATATATATATATATATATATATATATATATATATATATATATATATATATATATATATATATATATATATATACATGCATATATATGTATATATATGTATATATATATATATATATATATATATATATATATATATATATATATATATATATATATATATATATATATATATATATATATATACACACACACATAAATACATACATATATACAGTATTACTTTAAAAACTGCAGAACCCTTTTGTCATATAGAAGATCTTTGATTTGTGTTTTTGCAGTAGGACCTTAAAAACAGCAGACCACTTTTGTCACATAGATGATCTCTGACTACTAGTGTTTTGGCAGTAGGACCTTAAAAACAGCAGACCACTTTTGTCATATAGATGATCTTTGACTAGTGTTTTGGCAGTAGGACCTTAAAAACAGCAGACCACTTTTGTCACATAGATGATCTTTGACTAGTGTTTTTGCAGTATTACTTTAAAAACTGCAGAACACTTTTGTTATGTAGAGGATCTTTGACTAGTGTTTTGGCAGTAGGACCTTAAAAACAGCAGTCCACTTTTGTCACATAGAGGATCTTTGACTAGTGTTTTTGCAGTATTACTTTAAAAACTGCAGAACACTTTTGTCATACAGAGGATCTTTGCTTAGTGTTTCTGCAGAATACCCTTTAAAAAGATCAGAACAGCCCTGCCATTTAGAGGATCTTTCATCAGTTCTTTTAGCAGTATTACTTTAAAAACAGAAGAACAGTCATGTTATATAGAGGATCTTTGACGAGTGTTTCTGCAGTAGAACCTTAAAACAGCACAACATTCTTGTTATATAGAGGATCTTTGACGAGTGTTTTTACAGTAGATCGTTAAAAACTGCAGAATGCTTTTGTCAAATAGAGGATCTTTGATTTCAGTTTTTGCAGTCGATCCTTAAAAATAGAACACTTTTGTCATACAGAGGATCTTTGACTAATGTTTTTGCAGTAGATTATTAAAAAACCGCAGGATGCTTCTGTCATATAGAAGATCCTTGATTAGTGTTTTTGCAGTAGATGAATAAAAACTGCAGAATGCTTCTGTCATATAGAGGATCTTTGATTAGTCTTTCTGCAGTATATCCTTAAAACAGCAGAACACTTTTGTAACATAAAGGATCTTTGACTAGAGTTTCTGCCATATATCATTGACAACAGCAGAACACCTTTGTAACATAGAGGATCTTTGATTGGTGTTTTTAAAGGGAAAGACCATGTTTATTTTGAGGGTAAATGTGGGGCCGTGTTTCCAGTGCATGAAAGTTCTTTCTGTGAGGCGATTGTTGACGTCCAATCAAGGAGAAGATGGATTCTCTTTGGGAATATTGTGGGTGATAAAAGAGGAAGATGCTGCCCGAGTCCCTTGAGCAAACGCATGCAGGTTTTGTGTCACCAACTAACTCTTCTTCCTCCTCTCTTCTTGTGCTGTCTGGAAATAAGAAATCACGAAAGGTAATGAAACACCTCGCAGACGTTTCACCACAGTACGACCTCTCACTCCCCTCTTGTAAACACACACACGCACACACCTTTTCACTGCCAGAAGAAAAGTGGCTTTGGCTCCGACTCGCTCCATCTGCTGCGCGGGGGCGGGCGGGAGGGAAGTGTCGGGACGGCCATTGTTTGTCACGTTTGTGTTGCAGGTACAAGTTTTACACCACTTCTTTTTGTCCTCAGGAAATATCAACTCTGTACTTTACACTCGGAGGTGTACCTCCTAGGCTCCCGATATATAGAGGATCTTTGACGAGCGCTTCACAGCAGCTCCTTAAACACAGCAGGATGCTCCTGTCACATAGACGATCTTTGACGAGTGTTTTTGTAGCAGCTCCTCGCAAACAGCAAAACGCTCCTGTTAAATTAAAGGATCTTTGACTAGTTGTCTGCAGTAGATCCTTAAATAGAATATCTTTGACTGTCACTTCTTGAATATGTCTTGAAAAACAGCAGAGCACTGTTGACATATAGAGGATCTTTGGCTAACATTTTAGGATTACCAATTCAAAGACTGCAGAGCGCTTCTGTTACATGGAGGATCTTTGACTATAATTTCTGGAGTAGATCCTAAAAGTGCTCCTGTCATTTGAATGATCTTTGACTAGCGTTTTAGTATTACGTACATAAAAACCACAGAGTGCTCCTGTTTCATAGGTGATCTTTGACTAGAGTTTTGGCATTACAACTTAAAAACGGCAGAGTGCTCCTGTCATACAAATGATCTTTGACAAGAGATTTAGCATCACGTACATAAAAACAGCAGAGTGCACCTTTCATATAAATGATCTATGACAAGTTTTAGTATTATGTACAAAAAACAGCAGGGTGCTCCTGTCATATAAATAATCTTTGACAAGAGTTTTAGCATCACGTATATAAAAACTGCAGAGTGCTCCTGTCATATAAATTATCTTTGACAAGCGTTTTAGTATGATGTACATAAAAACAGCAGAGTGCTCGTGTCATATAAATGATCTTTGACAAGAGTTTTAGTATTATGTACATAAAAACAGCAGAGTGCTCGTGTCATATAAATGATCTTTGACAAGAGTTTTAGTATTACGTACATAAAAACAGCTGAATGCTCCTGTCATATAAATGATCTTTCACAAGAGATTTAGCATCACGTACATAAAAATAGCAGAGTGCTCCTTTCATATAAATGATCTATGACAAGTTGTAGTATTATGTACATAAAAACAACAAAGTGCTCCTGTCATATAAATGATCTTTGACAAGAGTTTTAGTGTTATGTACATAAAAACAGCAGAGTGCTCCTGTCATATAAATGATCTTTGACAAGAGTTTTAGTACTATGTACATAAAAACAGCAGAGTGCTCGTGTCATATAAATGATCTTTGACAAGAGTGTTAGCATCACGTACAAAAAAACAGCAGAGTGCTCCTGTCTTATAAATGATCTTTGACAAGAGTCTTAGTATTATGTACAGTACATAAAAACAGCAGAGTGCTACTGTCATATAAATGATCTTTGACAAGAGTTTTAGTATTAAGTACATATAAACAGCAGAGTTTATGATCTTTGACATCAGGTACATAAAAACAGTCCAAGAATTGAAGTGAAAGCTACACATCATCAAGAAGTAAACAAGTGTTGTTGTTGTTGTTGTCCTCAGAACCTCCACGTGGACTTGAACCTGAAGGAGTCGCTCCTAGTGGGCGGAGCTCCTGACTACAGTCGACTCGCCAGAAGCGCGGCGCTCACAGAAGGATTTGTGGGAACCATCCAGAAGGTAAAAGTTTGACACTGGAACTGACTCATTGTTTGTCATCGTATGATTTTTTATATTAAAATGATTATTATTATTCATATTTATATTTATATTCTTATTATTCATATTCTTATTATTCATATTCTTATTATTTATATTCTTATTCATGTTATTATTCATATGTATAATATTATTAAAATGTGTATTATTATTATTCATATGTGTATTATTATTATTCATAATTATACTGTTATTCATTTTGTTATTATTAATATTACTCATATTATTATTCATATATTCATATTATTATTATTTTTCATATTATTATTACTCATATTATTATTATTCATATTACTCATATTCCTATATTCATATTATTAATATTCATTGTATTATTATTATTAATTGTAATATTATTCATATTCTTATTGTTCATATTATTCATAATTATATCCCTATTTTAGTGCACAATAATAATATAATATTATTATATTATGATAATATTTTGTTATTATGATAATATAATATTATAATATTATGTTATTATGATAATATAATATTATAATATTATTATAATATTATTATATTGTTGTGTTATTTTACAAAGCTCATTGTCAACTCTTTCATTTGTTTTTTTCTCACATCTTTATTCTGACATCTTTGTAGTGTTTTTATTTTTTTCTTGGCTGTGCAGCTCGTCTCCATGACAACGAGCAAAAATAGCCAGCAGAAGAAAAGCACAAAGGTGTCATTAGTTCTGCTCCACAACATTTGCTTAGTCTCTCTGGAGGACAATCATCAGGCTCAATGTGTGCTTTGTCCTTCCTGGGACCTCGTCCTTCAAGCCTGTTTTATAGAGGATCTTTGAGGGTGTTTGCATCAAGTTATAGCACAGTGTTTCTGTCATAGAGGATCTTTAGAGGGTGTTTGCATCAAGTTATAGCACAATGTTCCTGTCATATAGAGGATCTTTGACTAGTGTTTTTGCATCAAGTCCTTACGAATAGCACAATGTTCCTAGAGGATCAATGTTCCTGTTATATTAGAGGATCTTTGAGGGTGTTTGCATTAACTTATAGCACAATGTTTCTGTCACAGCGGATCTTTGAGGGTGTTTGCATCAAGTTGTAGCATAACGTTCCTGTTATATAGAGGATCTTTGAGGGTGTTTGCATCAAGTTATAGCACAATGTTCCTGTCATATAGAGGATCTTTGAGGGTGTTTGCATCAAGTTATAGCACAATGTTCCTGTCATATAAAGGATCTTTGAGGGTGTTTGCATCAAGTTATAGCACAATGTTCCTGTCATATAGAAGATCTTTGAGGGTGTTTGCATCAAGTTATATAGGATCTTTGAGGGTGTTTGCATCAAGTTGTAGCACAATGTTCCTGTCATATAGAGGATATTTGAGGGTGTTTGCATCACGTTATAGCATAATGTTCCTGTCATATAGAGGTTCTTTGAAGGTGTTTGCATCAAGTTATAGCATAATGTTCCTGTGTTATAAAGGATCTTTGAGGGTGTTTACATCAAGTTATAGCACAATGTTCCTGTCGTATAGAGGATCTTTGAGGGTGTTTGCATCAAGTTATAACACAATGTTCCTGTCACATAAAGGATCTTTGAGGGTGTTTGCATCAAGTTGTAGCATAACGTTCCTGTTATATAGAGGATCTTTGAGGGTGTTTGCATCAAGTTATAGCACAATGTTCCTGTCATATAAAGGATCTTTGAGGGTGTTTGCATCAAGTTATAGCACAATGTTCCTGTCATATAGAAGATCTTTGAGGGTGTTTGCATCAAGTTATATAGGATCTTTGAGGGTGTTTGCATCAAGTTGTAGCACAATGTTCCTGTCATATAGAGGATATTTGAGGGTGTTTGCATCACGTTATAGCACAATGTTCCTGTCATATAGAGGTTCTTTGAAGGTGTTTGCATCAAGTTATAGCATAATGTTCCTGTGTTATAAAGGATCTTTGAGGGTGTTTACATCAAGTTATAGCACAATGTTCCTGTCATATAGAGGATCTTTGAGGGTGTTTGCATCAAGTTATAACACAATGTTCCTGTCACATAAAGGATCTTTGAGGGTGTTTGCATCAAGTTGTAGCATAACGTTCCTGTTATATAGAGGATCTTTGAGGGTGTTTGCATCAAGTTATAGCACAATGTTCCTGTCATATAAAGGATCTTTGAGGGTGTTTGCATCAAGTTATAGCACAATGTTCCTGTCATATAGAAGATCTTTGAGGGTGTTTGCATCAAGTTATATAGGATCTTTGAGGGTGTTTGCATCAAGTTGTAGCACAATGTTCCTGTCATATAGAGGATATTTGAGGGTGTTTGCATCACGTTATAGCACAATGTTCCTGTCATATAGAGGTTCTTTGAAGGTGTTTGCATCAAGTTATAGCATAATGTTCCTGTGTTATAAAGGATCTTTGAGGGTGTTTACATCAAGTTATAGCACAATGTTCCTGTCATATAGAGGATCTTTGAGGGTGTTTGCATCAAGTTATAACACAATGTTCCTGTCACATAAAGGATCTTTGAGGGTGTTTGCATCAAGTTGTAGCATAACGTTCCTGTTATATAGAGGATCTTTGAGGGTGTTTGCATCAAGTTATAGCACAATGTTCCTGTCATATAAAGGATCTTTGAGGGTGTTTGCATCAAGTTATAGCACAATGTTCCTGTCATATAGAAGATCTTTGAGGGTGTTTGCATCAAGTTATATAGGATCTTTGAGGGTGTTTGCATCAAGTTGTAGCACAATGTTCCTGTCATATAGAGGATATTTGAGGGTGTTTGCATCAAGTTATAACACAATGTTCCTGTCACATAAAGGATCTTTGAGGGTGTTTGCATCAAGTTGTAGCATAACGTTCCTGTTATATAGAGGATCTTTGAGGGTGTTTGCATCAAGTTATAGCACAATGTTCCTGTCATATAAAGGATCTTTGAGGGTGTTTGCATCAAGTTATAGCACAATGTTCCTGTCATATAGAAGATCTTTGAGGGTGTTTGCATCAAGTTATATAGGATCTTTGAGGGTGTTTGCATCAAGTTGTAGCACAATGTTCCTGTCATATAGAGGATATTTGAGGGTGTTTGCATCACGTTATAGCACAATGTTCCTGTCATATAGAGGTTCTTTGAAGGTGTTTGCATCAAGTTATAGCATAATGTTCCTGTGTTATAAAGGATCTTTGAGGGTGTTTACATCAAGTTATAGCACAATGTTCCTGTTATATAGAGGATCTTTGAGGGTGTTTGCATCAAGTTATAACACAATGTTCCTGTCACATAAAGGATCTTTGAGGGTGTTTGCATCAAGTTATAGCACAATGTTCCTGTCATATAGAGGATATTTGAGGGTGTTTGCATCAAGTTATATAGGATCTTTGAGGGTGTTTGCATCAAGTTGTAGCACAATGTTCCTGTCATATAGAGGATATTTGAGGGTGTTTGCATCAAGTTGTAGCACAATGCTCTTGTCATATAGAGGATCTTTGAGCTGTGTTTGCATAAAGTTATGGCACAATGTTCCTGTCATATAAAGGATATTTGAGGGTGTTTGCATCAAGTTGTAGCACAATGTTCCTGTCATATAGAGGTTCTTTGAGGGTGTTTGCATCAAGTTATAGCACAATGCTCTTGTCATATAGAGGATCTTTGAGCTGTGTTTGCATAAAGTTATGGCACAATGTTCCTGTCATATAAAGGATCTTTGAGGGTGTTTGCATCAAGTTATACCACAATGTTCCTGTCATATTGAGGATCTTTTAGGGTGTTTGCTTCAAGTTATAGCATAATGTTCCTGTTATATAGAGGATCTTTGAAGGTGTTTGCATCAAGTTATAGCATAATGTTCCTGTGTTATAAAGGATCTTTGAGGGTGTTTGCATCAAGTTATAGCACAATGTTCCTGTCATATAGAGCAGTGGTCCCCAACCTTTTTGTAGCTGGGGACCGGTCAACGCTTGAAAATTTGAAATTTGTCCCACGGACCGGGGGGGGGTTTATTTATTTTTTCATAAAAAATGCTTACGGACTGTATCCCTCCAGACTGTATTGATCTATATTGATATATAATGTATATATTGTGTTTTTTTATGTTGATTTAATAAAAAAATAAAAATAAAAATAAATAAATACAAAAATATTTTTTTTTAATTTCTTGCGCGGCCCGGTGGTTGGGGACCACTGATATAGAGGATCTTTGAGGGTGTTTGCATCAAGTTATAACACAATGTTCCTGTCACATAAAGGATCTTTGAGGGTGTTTGCATCAAGTTGTAGCATAACGTTCCTGTTATATAGAGGATCTTTGAGGGTGTTTGCATCAAGTTATAGCACAATGTTCCTGTCATATAGAAGATCTTTGAGGGTGTTTGCATCAAGTTATATAGGATCTTTGAGGGTGTTTGCATCAAGTTGTAGCACAATGTTCCTGTCATATAGAGGATATTTGAGGGTGTTTGCATCACGTTATAGCACAATGTTCCTGTCATATAGAGGTTCTTTGAAGGTGTTTGCATCAAGTTATAGCATAATGTTCCTGTGTTATAAAGGATCTTTGAGGGTGTTTACATCAAGTTATAGCACAATGTTCCTGTTATATAGAGGATCTTTGAGGGTGTTTGCATCAAGTTATAACACAATGTTCCTGTCACATAAAGGATCTTTGAGGGTGTTTGCATCAAGTTATAGCACAATGTTCCTGTCATATAGAAGATCTTTGAGGGTGTTTGCATCAAGTTATATAGGATCTTTGAGGGTGTTTGCATCAAGTTGTAGCACAATGTTCCTGTCATATAGAGGATATTTGAGGGTGTTTGCATCAAGTTGTAGCACAATGCTCTTGTCATATAGAGGATCTTTGAGCTGTGTTTGCATAAAGTTATGGCACAATGTTCCTGTCATATAAAGGATATTTGAGGGTGTTTGCATCAAGTTGTAGCACAATGTTCCTGTCATATAGAGGTTCTTTGAGGGTGTTTGCATCAAGTTATAGCACAATGCTCTTGTCATATAGAGGATCTTTGAGCTGTGTTTGCATAAAGTTATGGCACAATGTTCCTGTCATATAAAGGATCTTTGAGGGTGTTTGCATCAAGTTATATAGGATCTTTGAGGGTGTTTGCATCAAGTTGTAGCACAATGTTCCTGTCATATAGAGGATATTTGAGGGTGTTTGCATCACGTTATAGCACAATGTTCCTGTCATATTGAGGATCTTTTAGGGTGTTTGCTTCAAGTTATAGCATAATGTTCCTGTTATATAGAGGATCTTTGAAGGTGTTTGCATCAAGTTATAGCATAATGTTCCTGTGTTATAAAGGATCTTTGAGGGTGTTTGCATCAAGTTATAGCACAATGTTCCTGTCATATAGAGCAGTGGTCCCCAACCTTTTTGTAGCTGGGGACCGGTCAACGCTTGAAAATTTGAAATTTGTCCCACGGACCGGGGGGGGGTTTATTTATTTTTTCATAAAAAATGCTTACGGACTGTATCCCTCCAGACTGTATTGATCTATATTGATATATAATGTATATATTGTGTTTTTTTATGTTGATTTAATAAAAAAATAAAAATAAAAATAAATAAATACAAAAATATTTTTTTTTAATTTCTTGCGCGGCCCGGTGGTTGGGGACCACTGATATAGAGGATCTTTGAGGGTGTTTGCATCAAGTTATAACACAATGTTCCTGTCACATAAAGGATCTTTGAGGGTGTTTGCATCAAGTTGTAGCATAACGTTCCTGTTATATAGAGGATCTTTGAGGGTGTTTGCATCAAGTTATAGCACAATGTTCCTGTCATATAGAAGATCTTTGAGGGTGTTTGCATCAAGTTATATAGGATCTTTGAGGGTGTTTGCATCAAGTTGTAGCACAATGTTCCTGTCATATAGAGGATATTTGAGGGTGTTTGCATCACGTTATAGCACAATGTTCCTGTCATATAGAGGTTCTTTGAAGGTGTTTGCATCAAGTTATAGCATAATGTTCCTGTGTTATAAAGGATCTTTGAGGGTGTTTACATCAAGTTATAGCACAATGTTCCTGTTATATAGAGGATCTTTGAGGGTGTTTGCATCAAGTTATAACACAATGTTCCTGTCACATAAAGGATCTTTGAGGGTGTTTGCATCAAGTTATAGCACAATGTTCCTGTCATATAGAAGATCTTTGAGGGTGTTTGCATCAAGTTATATAGGATCTTTGAGGGTGTTTGCATCAAGTTGTAGCACAATGTTCCTGTCATATAGAGGATATTTGAGGGTGTTTGCATCAAGTTGTAGCACAATGCTCTTGTCATATAGAGGATCTTTGAGCTGTGTTTGCATAAAGTTATGGCACAATGTTCCTGTCATATAAAGGATATTTGAGGGTGTTTGCATCAAGTTGTAGCACAATGTTCCTGTCATATAGAGGTTCTTTGAGGGTGTTTGCATCAAGTTATAGCACAATGCTCTTGTCATATAGAGGATCTTTGAGCTGTGTTTGCATAAAGTTATGGCACAATGTTCCTGTCATATAAAGGATCTTTGAGGGTGTTTGCATCAAGTTATATAGGATCTTTGAGGGTGTTTGCATCAAGTTGTAGCACAATGTTCCTGTCATATAGAGGATATTTGAGGGTGTTTGCATCACGTTATAGCACAATGTTCCTGTCATATAGAGGTTCTTTGAAGGTGTTTGCATCAAGTTATAGCATAATGTTCCTGTGTTATAAAGGATCTGTGAGGGTGTTTACATCAAGTTATAGCACAATGTTCCTGTCATATAGAGGATCTTTGAGGGTGTTTGCATCAAGTTATAACACAATGTTCCTGTCACATAAAGGATCTTTGAGGGTGTTTGCATCAAGTTGTAGCACAATGTTCCTGTCATATAGAGGTTCTTTGAGGGTGTTTGCATCAAGTTATAGCACAATGCTCTTGTCATATAGAGGATCTTTGAGCTGTGTTTGCATAAAGTTATGGCACAATGTTCCTGTCATATAAAGGATCTTTGAGGGTGTTTGCATCAAGTTACACCACAATGTTCCTGTCATATTGAGGATCTTTTAGGGTGTTTGCATCAAGTTATAGCATAATGTTCCTGTTATATAGAGGATCTTTGAAGGTGTTTGCATCAAGTTATAGCATAATGTTCCTGTGTTATAAAGGATCTTTGAGGGTGTTTGCATCAAGTTATAGCACAATGTTCCTGTCATATAGAGCAGTGGTCCCCAACCTTTTTGTAGCTGGGGACCGGTCAACGCTTGAAAATTTCTCCCACGGACCGGGGGGGGGGGGTTATTTTTATTTATTTTTTCATAAAAAATGCTTACGGACTGTATCCCTCCAGACTGTATTGATCTATATTGATATATAATGTATATATTGTGTTTTTTTATGTTGATTTAATAAAAAAAATAAAAATAAAAATAAATAAATACAAAAATATTTTTTTTTAATTTCTTGCGCGGCCCGGTGGTTGGGGACCACTGATATAGAGGATCTTTGAGGGTGTTTGCATCAAGTTATAGCACAATGTTCCTGTCATATAGAGGATCTTTGAGGGTGTTTGCATCAAGTTATAGCACAATGTTCCTGTCATATAGAGGATCTTTGACTAGCGTTTTTGCATCATTTTCTGGGGACGGCGTGGCGAAGTTGGTAGAGTAGCCGTGCCAGCAATCGGAGGGTTGCTGGTTACTGGGGTTCAATCCCCACCTTCTACCATCCTAGTCACGTCCGTTGTGTCCTTGGGCAAGACACTTCACCCTTGCTCCTGATGGGTGCTGGTTAGCGCCTTTCATGGCAGCTCCTGCCATCAGTGTGTGAATGTGTGTGTGAATGGGTGAATGTGGAAATACTGTCAAAGCGCTTTGAGTACCTTTGAGTACCTTGAAGGTAGAAAAGCACTATACAAGTATAACTCATTTATCATTTATATAGAGGATCTTTGAGGGTGTTTGCATCAAGTTATAGCACAATGTTTCTGTCATATAGAGGATCTTTGAGGGTGTTTGCATCAAGTTATAGCACAATGTTCCTGTCATATAGAGGATATTTGATTAGTTTTTTTTGCATCAAGTCCTTAAAAATAGAACAATGTTCCTGTTATATAGAGGATCTTTGACTAGTATTATATGCTGGTGTTTTATTGCAAACATGAATAATTATTGTGTTATTTGGTGTATCTTTGTAGTTGTTGCCATGGCTTTCAAAACAAAATGGGCGACGAATTAAAGTTTTGACACAAAATGGCCGCTTCGATGAGACATGAATCCATCTTTTCTCCGCCAGATCCTTCTAATGGGCACGCCCATCCTGCGAGAGGAGAACGCCCTGCGCTCCCAGAACCTGCTCATGTCCCAGCAGCACCCGTGTGCCAGGGCGCCGTGCCACAATGGCGGGCGCTGCAGCCCGCAGATGGACACGTACGAGTGCGTGTGTCTCAGCGGCTACTCCGGCGGACATTGCCAGAACAGTACGTACACCATCCTCATGACTGTGCACTGATTGGCTGGGAGAGAGCACATGCGAGGAAGATGGCGGCCATTTTGGCTCAAGTTACCAGTGTGCCATTGTCTTTTTTTTTATGATGATTACGTTTTTAACATTTTTATGAGTATTTGAAATGGTTTGGGTTTTAGATTTGTTTTTTGACTTCAAAACTCTATAAAAGTACACCTAGATGAATCAAATAAGTCCATATAACTTACATGAAATACAAAATAACTTCTATGAGGCGTTCCAAAATGAAAGAAATGCATTAAAACAAATGTGCTAGCTCAATGCTAATTTACATGGGATACGCCCTAGGCATGCTACTGATTAGCATTAGCCATTTTAGTGTGTTAGTGAATGAGAACGCGCGTTGCAATCAAACAGGGGGTGGGTGTAATAAGTACAATACTTGCAGTGTTTACACTTTTTAGGGCACAACAAAAGACAAGACCGGCACATTGGACTCATGACAACGGCAACAAACCAAGGACGAGCGGAAACAGATCCATACTTGCAAATAATACTCAGAAGTTATATTCTTGTTAGTACTGTCATTAATAAATTGTTGTATATTGCATAATTCTGTTGAAAATTACATTAAAATTAAATATGTGAAGTAATATATGTATATATATATATATATATATATATATATATATATATATATATATATATATATATATATATATATATATATATATATATATATATATATATATATATATATATATATATATATATATGTATATATATATGTATGTATATATATATATATATATATATATATATATATATATATATATATATATATATATATATATATATATACATACATATATACATACATACATACGCGGTACTATACTAATACCACATATATATATATATATATATATATATATATATATATATATATATATATATATATATATTGCGGTACTATACTAATACCACATATATATATATATATATATATATATATATATATATATATATATATATATATATATATATATATATATATATATATATATATATATATATATATATATAAATATATATATTTATATATATATATATATATATATATATATATATATATATATATATATATATATATATATATATATATATATATATATATATATATATATATATGTATATATGTCGTATTAGTATAGTACCGCGATACTAATGAATGAATCATTTACGGTACTATAACGTCTCTGAAACGTACCCGTCCCGGTACACTGTCATAAAATGTCATAAATATGTGCCATACAGTGAAACCACACTAAACAACAATGACAAACACATTTTGGGAGATTATTTGCACCGCAACACAACATAAACACAACAGAACAAATTCCCAGAATTCCCTGCAGCACCAACCTTTACGGGACGCTACATTATAAACAAATACCATTGGTGGATCTACACCTGACATCCACTGTAATGATACCAAGTACAGGGGTGTATCTAGTCGATACTACTATGATTACGTCGATATTTTTTTGCATCACAAAATCTTCTTTCGTTTTTTTCAAATGTATATTATGTTTATAAAGTCAGTAAATACGTCCCTGGACACATGAGGACTTTGAATATGACCAATGTATGATCCTGTAACTACTTGGTATTGGATCGATACCTAAATTTGTGGTATCATCCAAAACTAATGTAAAGTATCAAATAAGAGAAGAATAAGTGATGATTACATTTTAACAGAAGTGTAGATAGAACATGTTGGAACAGAAAATAAGCACATATTAACATTAAATTGACAAGTAGATTAATAATACATTTTTACAGTTTGTCTCTCATAATGTAAACAAAATAATAGGTAGATAAATGATACAATATGTTACTGCATACGTCAGCAGACTAATTAGGAGTCTTTGTTTGTTTACTTACTATTAAAAGACAAGTTGTCTACTATGTTCACTATTTTTTTTAAGGACTAAATTACAATAATAAACATATGTTTCATGTACCCTAAGATTTTTTGTTAAAATAAAGACAATAATGACATTTTTTGTGGTCCCCTTTATTTTGAAAAGTACCGAAAAGTACCGAAAAATATCGAAATGATTTTAGTACCGGTACGAAAATATTGGTATCGTTACAACACTAGTATACAGTATATATATTGACGATATATATGTATATATACATATATGTATATAAATGTATGTATACATATACGGTATATGTATATACACATATATATATATATGTGTATATACATATATATGTATATAAACATATATATGTATATTTATATATAAATACATATATATACATATGTGTATATAAACATATATATATGTGTATATGTGTATATATACATATGTATGTGTATATATATATATATATATATATATATATATATATATATATATATATATATATATATAGTTGATCTGAAAGGTGTGCAGTGGTGATAAATCATGGCGTGTAGTAAAAGGCTGTCCTACAAAAGTGTGCCGTTAACCCTATCCAACATGTCCGCCTGTCCTCTCTATGCTAATTGCAAAAGTCTCATGGATCCACTAACCCATCGTCATCTTCCTCCGCCAGCCATTTACGAGAAGTCTGCCGGCACGGAGACGGAGGCCATCGCCTTTGACGGCCGCACCTTCATCGAGTACCACAACGCCGTCACCAGGAGGTAAGACCCTCCTCCTCCCCCTCCAGACAAACTCCGCCTCCTTTAGTAATCTGTGATGACATCATCAGGCTGCAAATAAACAAGCTGCGGGCTAATCGTCCTTGCTTTAGCGCAGGGGTGTCCAAAGTGCGGCCCAGGGGCCATTTGCGGATTCCGATTGTTAGCATTCCAATATTACCATGCTAGCTTTTTTGGGGCTAATTTGGCTAGTATACATTTGAGCGTCAACTATTGTGTTACTCGACAATTGCTACATGTTAGCATGCTCATGTTAGTAAGCTAGCTTTTTCAGCTCATTTTGTAGGTTTTCACCAGGGTCGTGTTTGGATTCTTGATGTATGCTAACATTACCATGCTAGCATTTTTAACACATTTTTCAGGTATACATCACAGAGTCATTCATGTTGGTGCTTGACACATGCTACAGTTAGTATTTTAGCATGCTAATGTGCTATCATTTTGAAGCTAATTTAAGACCTCAGTATCATATATTTTAATATTATACTATTACTGTAATCATCCTATTGTTAGCATAGTACTGTTAGCATGTTAGCTTTTTTGAGCTAATTTAAGACCTCATGTCATATATTTTAATATTCTACTATTTTTGTAATTATCCTATTGTTAGCATAGTACTGTTAGCATGTTAGCTTTTTTGAGCTAAATTAAGACCTCAGTGTCATATATTTTAATATTCCACTATTTTACTAATCATCCTATTGTTAGCATATTACTGTTAGCATGTTAGTTTTTTTTAGCTGATTTAAGACCTCAGTGTCATATATTTTTATATTCTACTGTTTTTGTAATCATCCTATGGTTAGCATAAAGCCCTTTGAGACACTTGTGATTTAGGGCTATATAAATAAACATTGATTGAATGATTGATAATACTGTTAGCATGTTAGCTTTTTTGAGCTAATTTAAGACCTCAGTGTCATATATTTTAATATTTTACTATTATTGTAATCATCCTATTGTTAGCATAGTACTGTTAGCATGTTAGCTTTTTGAGCTAATTTAAGACCTCATTGTCATATATTTTAATATTATACTATTTTACTAATCATCCTATTGTTAGCATAGTACTGTTAGCATGTCAGTTCAGCTTTGGCGCTTTAGCATTAACACAAAATTTTGACCAAAATCTATTTATTTCCAGTGAAAACTAGCAAAATGGCCCCGGCATCCTATGATTTGAGAAAAACATTTTGGGCACCCCTGCTTTAGCGCATCTTTGCTAGTTAGCGACACAATCCCAGTGTTGCCCTGTGCTAGCTGACATTTTGCAGCGTGTGGCGCCCCCTAAGGGTTGTGGTCAGAGGGGCGTGCCAAGTTCTCCGGCCATTTGACCAAACACCCCAATTGTTTTGTGGAGCGCATCCAGCTGTGTGAGAAATTTCAAGACAGTTTGTGTTCAGTGGTTTGATGATTTAATTAGGCAATTATTTTTTTAACTACAAATTTTTTCATGACAAAAAGTGTTTCATTTCTTCAACAAAATGTCATGACATACATTCCATTACACAAATCTATATATATACCACTATTCATATAAAAGTTAGTAAATGTAAACACTGCCATTTGTCCACTTATTACCTCTATTTAGTTATTGTTTTCTTTAGTATGATGTAGCTTTTCTTTTATGATGTTATTTTTTATGAAGTATACTTGATATAATAGTTGTTTTATGAATTATACTTTGTATACAATTATTTTTTTGTTTTTTTATAAATTATACTTAATATAATCTTTTTTTTTTTTTTTTAATTAATTTTACTAAAAAAAACATTATTTTTAGTGCTTTTATGACTTACACTTGATATGATAGTTGTGTTTTTTAATTATTTTTTTGTTTTTTTATGAATTGTACTTGATATAGTAGATGTTTTTGTATTTTATTTGTGTTTTTTATTAATTATACCTGATATAATAGTATATTTTTAGTGTTTTATGAAGTATACTTTATATATGTTTTAAGTTTTTAATGAATCATACTTGATATAAAAGTATTTCTAGTGTTTTATATTAATTATACATGACTAACAGTAGTTATTTTTTTATTGAGTCTTTTCTATGAATTCTACATGATATAATAATGTTTTTTAGTGTTTTTTTATGAATTATACTTGCTATAATAGTATTGTTGGTGTTTGTTATGAATTATACTTGGTATAATAGTATTTTTTAGTGTTTTTTCATTAATTATACTTGATATGATAGTATTATTAATTGTTTTTTATTGACCATACTTGATCTAATAGTATTTTTTAGTGTTTTTTTATGAATTATACTCGAGCATATCGTATTTTTTAGTGTTTTTTTTATTAATTATACTTGATATGATAGTATTTTTTAGTGTTTTTTTCATGAATTATACTTGATATGATAGTATTATTAATAGTTTTTTATTGATCATACTTGTCTTATAGTATTTTTTGGTGTTTTTTTAAAATTAACCTTGACATTTAAGTATTTGTTTGTGTTTTTAATTAATTATACATTATATAAAAGTATTTTTTAGTGTTGTTTTAATTAATTATACCTGATATAAGAGTATTTTTTAGTGTTTTTTAATCAATTATATTTGACATAAAAGTATTTGTTTGTGTTTTTTATGGATTATGATTGACATAAAATTATTTTTTAGTGTTTTTTATTAATTGTACTTGCTATAAGAGTATTTTTAGTGTGTTTTATGAATTATATTTTATATAAAATTATTTTTTACTGTTTTTATGAATTATACTTAATATGAACGTATTCTTTAGTGGGGGTTTTTATGAATCATACCTGATGTAATAGTTTTTTTGTGTGTTTTTTATAAAATTATACTTGACATAAAGGTATTTTTAGTGTTTTTATTAATTATACTTGATTTAAAAGTATTTTTTGTGTTTTTTATGAATTTTACTTAATTTAAAAGTATTTTTTTGAGGTTTTTTATGACTTTTACTTGACATTAAAGTATTATTTAGTGTTTTTTATGAATTCTACTTGATCTAATAGTATTGTTTTAGTGTTTTTTATGAATTATATTTGACATTATAGTATTTTTATGTGTGTTTTATGAATTCTACTTTCTTTAAAAAATGTTTTTTACTGTTTTTTTTATCAATTCTACTTGCTATAGAAGTATTTTAGTGTGTTTATGAATTGTATAAAAGTAGAAGCTCCCACCAAGCAGTCCAAAATGTCTGTGTCTATGTGTGTTGTTTATGTTGTGTCTAGGTGTGTTGTTTGTGTTTGTGTTGTTTGTGTGTCTGACGTGCTGTCTTCCTTCTGCACACAAGCCAACTGACCAATGAGATTCCAGAGTAAGTAGACCACAGCTGTCAATCAAACACAACTAACTCTCTCCCTTGATAGGCCACACAATAGCAGACAATAATCATCCTAACTGTCCATCATCCATCAAGTCCATATTTGGGGTGTCCGGTCCGATACTGATATCGCTGTGATATCAGCAAGTATCAGATGATATCGGCGTGTATGGAAAATGTCCCTAGCTACTAGGAGCTAGCAGCTACACAACAGCTAAGCACACAAGCTATTTATATATGTATATATATATAAATGATAAATATATATATATATATATATATATATATATATATATATATATATATATATATATATATATATATATATATATATATATATATATATATATATATATATTACAGTAATGTACTTTTAAAAGGAGGTTTTAGGACCTCTCTATGCAACCAGAAGGAGCTTTTCTAATCACTTTAATAATATAAATACACATTTGTATTATCATTATTCAACATTTTTCAAATAAAATGTAAAATATGTTTTTAATTACATTTTTTCTTAATTTAATTGTTTTGGATAATGTTTTAAGCATATTAAATTAAAGGTGTTCACAAAAAAAAAAAAAACTCACATCCAAATTGCGATTCTTTTTTATTCTGATTCTAAATCGATTCTTAATTTTCAAAAATGGATATAAAATATGAAGTATTGTATATATATATATATATATATATATATATATATATATATATATATATATATATATATATATATATATATATATATATATATATATATATATATATATAAATATATACAGTATATATATGTTTATGTACATATATGTGTGTATACATGTATATATATATATATATATATATATATATATATATATGAATACATATATATATACATATACAAACTTTTTTTTCTTTCTTTTTTTTTTCTTTTTTTTACAGAAATATACTTTTCGGACCTCTCTATGCAACCATTATTGTATAATAATAAAATTGTTATTATATTTAACTCTTTTAAAATACATTTGAAAGATTTTCTTTAATTACAATTGTTCTTAATTTTATTTTTTCATAAAAAAAATGTTTTTACATATAAAATCAAAGCGGAGCACAAAAAAGTCAATTCAGATCCGAATCCCGATTTGTATTCATTCCGATTCTAAATACATTTATATTTTTCAAAAATGGATTCAAACAAAATTACAATAAAAAAAAAATCATTTTTTAATTCTTGATATGACTTAACTTTTAAAAATTTTATTTTTAGGCCGTCTCCAGAAGGAGCTTTTTTAACGTTATTTGACAAAGTTTGATTCTATTTATGACACCAAATGATACTTTCATCCATTCTGAATCGACTCGTCACCCCAGGAATCGAATCGTTAAGTGCCTGAAGATTCGGTAACAAACGTGTCCGCATCATTCAACCTACTATGTCACGAATGAATGTGGTCACTCTGTGTCACCCCAAAAAATTTAAAATACCACTCTACTTCAACTTAAAGACAGTATAAGTCCATTCCAGACGGTTAATAATAAATATGTTAGCATTTTTCATAACTGTTTGACTCATTTCACTTGATCAAACCTTGTCTAACACTACTCAATAACACAAGTATGAATGATTCCTGCTGATATAGTATGGGATCAATACTTAAGGCTCCAGTATCGGACGTGACGCCCCGAGTCCATATCCATGTGTTATGTGCCGCAGTGGGAAGAAGCATGAAAGTGCATGGTCAGCATTTTGCCAAGAGGAGACTGTGTAACATTGTTATGCATGTGTCATAAACAAACAAGAAAATATGAGTTGTTCATTACTCCTTAGCCCGGGTTTACATCAGGCCTTTTACTTATCTTCATTCTGGCTAATCTCAACCAGGAAATTTCAGTAGAAAAACCGTGCGAATGCTGAAAAGCCAAACGGCAATGCTAACCGTTAGCATGCTAACCAGACAGCGTCAAGTAACAAAATATACAGCTGTTAGGTCTATACTGCAAAATGAGCAAAAAATAAGCAAAACTAGACATCATGTTAATGTTAGCATGCTAACAGTTAGCATGCATGCGGTAGCTCTGAGGTGTACATCTGTGAAATTAGCTGGAAACGTTAGCATGGTAACATTAGCATGCTAGCAAGATAGAGTCAAGTAACAAAATATATGACCGTTGGGTGTGTAGCTGTAAAATGAGATAAAAGGCTACCATACTAGCATTAGCATGTCAACATTAGCATGCATGAAGTAACACAATATGTGACACTGAGGTGTACACCTGCAAAATTCTCCAAAAAAGATAGTATGCTAACTTTAGCAGAAGAACAGTTAGCATGTCAGTGCAGTGTCCCCTGAGGGCCACACTGTCCCAAGTTTTCCAGCGTGAGTTTAACGTCATTTCATTCTGTGGCGAAAACAAATCCATTTTCAAAGTTAAGTTAAGAAAAAATAAGTCTCATTTAGCGCTAATGCTACCAGCATCCTTTAATGGCAGACCTGTAATTTTTTTATGATTGATCATATCCGTATCGGACTCTACTCTTACGGCGCTGGTATCATTTCTATCCACTCCTTTGATTGGCTAATAAAAACATGTTTGATCATGTGGCAACGTAGCTAAATGCTAATATACTTTGTCTTTATTAACAAAGTTGTTTTTAAAAACTCATTTTATGTCACTGATTTTTTTTATTTTAAATCATTATTGAATTAAAATGTGTCAGCAAATAGTGTGTGTTTGAAAAAAATATTTGTTTTAAAATTCATTAAGTGCAGATTTGTCATGATTCACTTTGGGTAAATTATATATATAATATATATACTTAATTTTCCTACACAACATTTTTTTGCACTGAATTTTTTGGCACCAAATTTGTTTTGCACTGATTTTATAACACTGAGTTTGTATACACACATTTTTTTTGCACTACATTGTTCCATTCTGATTATTTTACTCTGATTTTTTTTACACAAAATTTTGTTCACTTAATTTTTCTGGACTGAATTTTTTGCAGTGAATTTTTATACACTAATTTTTTTGGCACTAAATTGTTGTATACTGATTATTTTACACTGATTTTGTTTACACTAAAGTTAAAGTACCAATGATTGTCACACACACACTAGGTGTGGTGAAATTGTTCCTCTACATTTGACTCATCCCCTTGTTCACCCCCTGGGAGGTGAGGGGAGCAGTGGGCAGCAGCGGTGCCGCGCCCGGGAATCATTTTTGGTGATTTAACCCCCAATTCCAACCCTTGATGCTGAGTGCCAAGCAGGGAGGTAATGGGTCCAATTTTTTATAGTCTTTGGTATGACTCGGCCGGGGTTTGAACTCACAACCTACCGACCACTAGGCCACTGAGTAGGTCAATTTTATACACAAAATTTTTCTGAACTGATTTTTTTTGCGGTGAATTTTTCTACACTGATTTTTTTGCACTGAATTTTATACACAATTTTTTTTGCACCTAATTCTTTACACATACACATAATTTTTTTCTTACACTGAATTTTTATTCACTCATTTTTTTGGCGCTAAATTTTTCTGCACAGATTTTTTTTGCACTCAATTATTTTGAAGAGAATGTTTTTTACACTGATTTTTTCTGCACTTAATTTTTATTACTCTGAATCATTGTGCACTGATTTTTTTTACCCATTTTTATGCACTGAATACATTTTTTGCACAATGTTATTCAATAAAATTGTCTGCATAATTTGATGTAAAAAAAATGATATCACAAAATTCAAACACAAAAATTCAGTGTCAAAAAAGCTTTTCTAATGAAGAAAAGCTTCATATTGAACTAAATGAAAAAATAATATGAAATATAAAGTAAGTGACTCAATAGTGAGTCTTGATGCTGTTTAAACATGTTTTAGTGGTGCTGTCCTGATCTGATATCGGTCAAAAAAACGAAACAAGAATCAAACAATATCACCTTGCATGTAAAATGTGTAATATCATGTGCGATACAAGCAGTTCCGCAGCGTGTTTACTTGTGTGTGATATCATGTGCGATACAAGCAGTCCCGCAGCGTGTTTACTTGTGTGCAATATCATGTGCGATACAAACAGTTCAGCAGTATTTACTTGTGTGTGATCTCATGTGTGATACAAGCAGTCCTGCAGCGTGTTTACTTGTGTGTGATATCATGTGCGATACAAGCAGTCCTGCAGCGTGTTCACTTGCGTGCGATGTCATGTGTGATACAAGCAGTTCTGCAGCGTGTTTACTTGTGTGTGATATCATGTGCGATACAAGCAGAGTGTTGACCTGTGTGTGCCATCATGTGCAATACAAGCAGTCTTGCAGAGTGTTTACTTGTGTGTGATATAATGTGCGATACAAGCAGAGTGTTTACTTGTGTGGGCTATCATGTTCAATACAAGCAGTCCTGCAGAGTGTTTACTTGTGTGTGATATCATGTGCAATACAAGCAGTCCTGCAGAGTGTTTACTTGTGTGTGATATCATGTGCGATACAAACAGTCCTGCAGTGTTTACTTTTGTGTGTGATACCATAGGCGATATAAGCAGTGTTTACTTGTGTGATATCATGTGCAATACAAGCAGTCCTGCAGAGTGTTTACTTGGGTGTGATATCATGTGCAATACAAGCAGTCATGCAGAGTGTTTACTTGTGTGTGATATCATGTGTGATACAAGCAGTCCTGCAGAGTGTTTACTTAATGTGCGATATCATGTGCAATACAAACAGTCTAACAGTGTTTACTTGTGTGTGATATCATGTGTGATACAAGCAGTTCTGCAGCGTGTTTACTTGTGTGTGATATCATGTGCGATACAAGCAGAGTGTTTAACTGTGTGTGCGATCATGTGCAATACAAGCAAAGCAGTCTTGCAGAGTGTTTACTTGTGTGTGATATAATGTGCGATACAAGCAGAGGGTTTACTTGTGTGTACTATCATGTGCAATACAAGCAGTCCTGCAGAGTGTTTACTTGTGTGTGATACCATGTGCAATACAAGCAGTCCTGCAGAGTGTTTACTTGTGTGTGATATCATGTGCGATACAAACAGTCCTGAAGTGTGTTTACTTTTGTGTGTGATACCATAGGCGATATAAGCAGTGTTTACTTGTGTGATATCATGTGCAATACAAGCAGTCCTGCAGAGTGTTTGCTTGTGTGTGATATCATGTGCAATACAAGCAGTCATGCAGTGTGTTTACTTGTGTGTGATATCATGTGTGGTACAAACAGTCCTGCAGTGTGTTTACTTGTGTGTGATATCATGTGCGATACAAGCAGAGTGTTTACTTGTTTGTGATATCATGTGCGATACAAGCAGAGTTTTGTACAAACAGTTGACATCTAAATGTCCTCCAATATAGACACTATTTCCTCTATTCCACTAAAGTCAATTACAAAAGGTAAACATGCTGGGCTACTATCAGCAAGCAGCTACACAACAGTAAAGGCCTACTGAAACCCACTACTACCGACCACGCAGTCTGATAGTTTATATATCAATGATGAAATCTTAACATTGCAACACATGCCAATACGGCCGGGTTAACTTATAAAGTGCAATTTTAAATTTCCCGCTAAACTTCCGGTTGAACACGTCTATGTATGATGACGTATGAGCGTGACGTCAATCGTTGAAACGGAAGTATTCGGACACCATTGAATCCAATACAAAAAGCTCTGTTTTCATCTCATAATTCCACAGTATTCTGGACATCTGTGTTGATGAATCTTTTGCAATTTGTTTAATGAACAATGGAGACTGCAAAGAAGAAAGTTGTAGGTGGGATCGGTGTATTAGTGGCTGGTTCCAGCAACACAAGCAGGAGGACTTTGAGATAGATAGCAGACGCGCTAGCCGCCGACCTCACCTTGACTTCCTCCGTCTCCGGGCCGCCGACCGCATCTATGATCGGGTGAAGTCTTTCGTTGCTCCGTCGATCGCTGGAACGCAGGTGAGCACGGGTGTTGATGAGCAGATGAGGGCTGGCTGGCGTAGGTGGATAGCTAATGTTTTTAGCATAGCTCTGTGAGGTCCGGTTGCTAAGTTAGCTTCAATGGCGTCGTTAGCAACAGCATTTTTAAGCTTCGCCAGGCTGGAAAGTATTAACCGTGTAGTTACAGGTCTATGGTTTAATAGTATTGTTGATTTTATGTCTATCCTTCCAGTCAGGGGTTTATTTCTTTTGTTTCTATCTGCATTTAATCCCGATGCTATCGCGTTAGCTCCGTAGCTAAAGAGCTTCGCCGATGTATTGTCGTGGAGATAAAAGTCACTGTGAATGTCCATTTCGCGTTCTCGACTCTCATTTTCAAGAGGATATAGTATCCGAGGTGGTTTAAAATACAATTTTGTGATCCACAATAGAAAAAGGAGAGAGTGTGGAATCCAATGAGCCAGCTTGTACCTAAGTTACGGTCAGAGCGAAAAAAGATACGTCCTGCACTGCACTCTAGTCCTTCACTCTCACGTTCCTCATCCACGAATCTTTCATCCTCGCTCAAATTAATGGGGAAATCGTCGCTTTCTCGGTCCGAATCGCTCTCGCTGCTGGTGTAAACAATGGGGAAATGTGAGGAGCCTTTCAACCTGCGACGTCACGCTACTTCCGGTACACGCAAAGCTTTTTTTTATCAGCGACCAAAAGTTGCGAACTTTATCGTCAATGTTCTCTACTAAATACTTTCAGCAAAAATATGGCAATATCGCGAAATGATCAAGTATGACACATAGAATGGATCTGCTATCCCCGTTTAAATGAAAACAATTCATTTCAGTAGGCCTTTAAGCACACAAGTTCGAGATAGGTACAAATCATAGAACAATAAAAGGTGACATTTGTCAATACAAACAAATAATTATAGTTACATATTACAAAAAGTCTACAAGGCAGGACTAGAAAGTATGCAGTAACAAAGGTGTCCGCTTCATCCAACTTACTGCTTAGACACAACATGGCAGCGTTAAAGGCACAACAACCCTCTTTTCTTTCCATTCTCCTTGCATGCTTTGACTCTCTAACCCCCCCCCCCCCCCCCCCCCCCATGTCTCCTCAAGTCCCCAGTCTGGCAAGAAGCCTTCAGACCAGAGGTGAGTTTTTCTCCAAGACCTTCCTTGTGGTCTCTCTTCTCTCCTTCTGAGACAAACTGGCCAAGCGCTCACCGGGTCTCATTGTCTAGCTCTGCTCTGCTGCCCCCTGCAGTGCAAGTGGCGACATGCTAGTTTTTATTCACCAAAACCTCCAAGTGGTGACAAGAAGCTGCCTTGAGATTTAGTCCCTGTGAGCTCTGGAGCAGTTTTTTATCCTCTCTCTCTTTACTGAAAAAAAAAAAAAATATATATATATATATATATATATATATATATATATATATTTATTTATTTTTATTTTTTTCACCTCAGCAGATTCAGGTCATGAATGTCACAAGAACCGACCCGCAATGAATTGTAGCTCCCCAGCACTCGTGCAGTCAAGCCGTCCCCATGGCGGAAACATTGAAACTACGCATAATTATCAAGAAGAAAAGAAAAAAAACATTGACATGAAAAAAACTATCATTGGAATAAATAGTTTTAAATGTATGTTATAGTCCTATTTAAATGACATTTCAGTGACATCTTTCCCTCACTGAACCGCAGCTCTCCCAGACCGTGACTAGACTAGAACGAAGCATTCTAAATCATTATACGGAAATATATCAAAAATACAATCAACATTATTGTAATAAAACGTTTTAAAAAATATTTAGAGAAAACACTATGTATAATTTTTTCAATCCCGGTTTTTAAGAGGCATTTACCACAGAGTGACCACAGAGTGACCACCAACCAACCACCATGTTTGAGTGAAGGAACTAATCATTCTAAATAAAAACAAATAAATATATGTATAAATATATGTATATATATATATATATATATATATATATATATATATATATATATATATATATATATATATATATATATATACACACTCAATTATAATTTTGCTGTCCTGTTTTTAAGACATGTTTCCCGTAGTGAACCGCGGCTCTTCAGTGTTGGCAGCACTCATGCAGCCCCAGACAAAGTGACGTTACCACCAACCACCATGCTTGACCGAAGGCAGGATTGAAACTAATTATACTAAATAAATAAAAAATATTTCTTTATTTAAAAAAAAAAATAATAATATATATATATATATATATATATATATATATATATATATATATATATATATATATATATATATATATATTGAAATACAATTAGTATTATTGTGATGAATAGTGAAAACATATATTTCATCAATTAGCATTTTGTTATCCTGTTTTTAAGCCGGATTTTATCCATTTTAATTGTTTTATCCTGTTTTTAAGCCAGATTTTATTAATTTTATTTGTTTTATCCTGTTTTTAAGACAGATTTTATCAATTACAATTGTTCTATCCTATTTTTAAGACAGCACTCATGCAGCACATGACTACCAATCGCCATTCTTGACTGTCGCCAAGACACAGCATTTAAAATAACGATTTTAAATAATTAATCCAGAATTACATTTAAGTTAGATCTTTAAAGTATAATAAATATGAAAATATATATTTTTTTAATTAATAAGAGTTAGAATTTTTACTTTTACTTTTTTAATGTTAATGATTGTTTTTGGATGCCTATCCTGTCAATAAACTGCAGTTTCTATGTGCCAGCAGCACACTCGTGCAGCCCCAAAGCATGACAATGCTTTACTACAGGCAAAATAATTGCCATCATCCATCCATTAATTTTCTACCGCTTGTCCCTTTTTTTTTTTTTCTAATTATATGTTTTTTTTATTTTTGACAGTAATATTTTAGCCATTTTTCCTCTCAATGAACCACAACTCTCCGGTGTCGGCAGCACTCATGCTACCTCCGATTACGACACAAATGCCACCACGCTAGCTTGAAGGCAAGACACAATGTTTCATAAAATACACAACAAAAATGAAGATGATGATAAACAGAAATATAATCCATGGTTTTTGACATCTTTAATAAAATTCACTAAAATACTTGACATTAAAATGAAAATGATGATAAACATAGAAATATAATCCATGTTTTTGTGTGATATTTTGAGAGGTGATCTGCTGAGGTGAAGCACATGACTGCTGGCCTCAGACAACACGACTACTATCACTACTACTTCCTGCATAGACTGCTATCACTACTACTTCCTGTATCTACTACTATCACTACTACTTCCTGCATCTACTACTGTCCCTACTACTTCCTGTATCTACTACTATCACTACTACTTCCTCCGTCTACTACTATCACCACTACTTCCTGTATCTACTACTATCACTACTACTTCCTGCATCTACTACTATCACTACTACTTCCTGTATCTACTACTATCACTACTACTTCCTGCATCTATTACTATCACTACTACTTCCTGTATCTACTACTATCACTACTACTTCCTGTATCTATTACTATCACTACTACTTCCTGTATCTACTACTATCACTACTACTTCCTGTATGAACTACTATCACTACTACTTCCTGCATCTACTACTATCACTACTACTTCCTGTATCCACTACCATCACTACTACTTCCTGTATCTACTACTATCACTACTACTTCCTGCATCTATTACTATCACTACTACTTCCTGCATCTACTACTATCACTACTACTTCCTGTATCTATTACTATCACTACTACTTCCTGCATCTACTACTATCACTACTACTTCCTGTATCTACTACTATCACTACTACTTCCTGCATCTACTACTATCACTACTACTTCCTGTATCTACTACTATCACTACTACTTCCTGTATCTACTACTACCACGACTACTTCCTGTATCTACTACTATCACTACTACTTCCTGCATCTACTACTATCACTACTACTTCCTGCATCTACTACTATCACTACTACTTCCTGTATCTACTACAATCACTACTACTTCCTGCATCTACTACAATCACTACTACTTTCTGCATCTACTACTATCACTACAACTTCCTGCATCTACTACTATCACTACTACTTTCTACATATACTACTATCACTACTACTTCCTGCATAGACTGCTATCACTACTACTTCCTGTGTCTACTACTATCACTACTACTTCCTGTATCTACTACTATCACTACTACTTCCTGTATCTACTACTATCCCTACTACTTCCTGTATCTACTACTATCACTACTACTTCCTGCATCTACTACTATCACTACTACTTCCTGCATAGACTGCTATCACTACTACTTCCTGTATCTACTATTATCACTACTACTTCCTGCATCTACTACTATCACTACTACTTCCTGCATCTACTACTATCACTACTACTTCCTGTATCTACTACTATCACTACTACTTCCTGCATCTACTACTATCACTACTACTTCCTGCATCTACTACTATCACTACTACTTCCTGTATCTACTACTATCACTACTACTTCCTGTATCTACTACTATCACTACTACTTCCTGTATCTATTACTATCACTACTACTTCCTGCATCTACTACTATCACTACTACTTCCTGTATCTACTACTATCACTACTACTTCCTGTATCTACTACTATCACTACTACTTCCTGCATCTACTACTATCACTACTACTTCCTCTATCTACTACTATCACTACTACTTCCTGCATTTACTACTATCACTACTACTTCCTGTATCTACTACAATCACTACTACTTCCTGCATCTACTACTATCACTACTACTTTCTGCATCTACTACTATCACCACTACTTCCTGCATCCACTACTATCACTACTACTTCATTGCTTCTTCACACCACTACTTCCTGCATCCACAAAAAGTCCCATGAGCCTCTCTGTTTGTAGTCTGGTGTGTTGTTGTGTTGTGTCAAACGTGTTTGTAGTGTTGTGTGTCCTCGACTTGTCTTGGTGTTGAACTGTCCTTGGAGGAATGTGTTGCTATTGCTAGCATGAACGTAGCATTTGACTAACACGTCCAATGATAGGTACACTATCTACACTATATACACCATGTACACTATATGCACCAAGTACACTATCTACACCATGTACACTATCTGCAAAGCCAGGCCCGGAGTTGGGGCACGATGGCAAGCGCCTGGTGGCCGGGCCTGTCCCCATGGGGCACAGCCCGAAGAGGCAACGTGGGTCCCCCCTCCAATGGGCTTACCACTCATAGGAAGGGCCATAGAGGTCGGGTGCAATGTAAGCTGGGCGGAAGCTGAAGGCAGGGCACTTGGCGGTCCGATCCTCGGCTACATAAGCTAGCTCTTGGGACGTGGAACGTCACCTCGCTGGGAGGGAAGGAGCCTGAGCTAGTGCGCGAGGTGGAGAAGTTCCGGCTGTATATAGTCGGACTCACTTCGGCGCACAGGAAGGGCTCTGGAACCAGTTCTCTCGAGAGGGGCTGGACTCTCTTCCGCACTGGCGTTGCACGCAGTGAGAGGCGACGGACTGGGGTGGTAATTCTTGTTGCCCCCCGGCTCAAAGCCTGCACGTTGGAGTTCAACCCAGTGGACGAGAGGGTAGCTTCCCTCCGCCTTCGGGTGGGGGGAAGGGGTCCTGACTGTTGTTTGTGCTTACGCACCAAACAGCAGTTCAGAGTACCCACCCTTTTTGGATACACTCGAGGGAGTGCTGGAAACTGTTCCCCCGGGTGATTCCCTTGTCCTACTGGGGGACTTCAACGCTCATGTTGGCAACGACAGTGAAACCTGGAGAGGCGTGATTATTATTGGACTTTTGTGCTCGTCACAGATTATCCATAACAAACACCATGTTCAAACACAAGGGTGTACAAGTGTGCACTTGGCACCAGGACACCCTAAGCCGCAGTTCCATGATCAACTTTGTAGTTGTGTCATCGGATTTGCGGCCTCATGTTTTGGACACTCGCGTGAAGAGAGGGGCGGAGCATTCTACCGATCACCACCTGGTGGTGAGTTGGCTGCGATGGTGGGGGAGGATGCCGGACAGACCTGGCAGGCCCAAACGCATTATGAGGGTCTGCTGGGAACGTCTAGCAGAGTCTCCTGTCAGAGAGAGTTTCAATTCCCACCTCCGGAAGAACTTTGAACATGTCACAAGGGAGGTGCTGGACATTGAGTGAGAGTGGACCATGTTCCGCACCTCTATTGTCGAGGCGGCTGATTGGAGCTGTGGCCGCAAGGTGGTTGGTGTCTGCCGTGGCGGTAATCCTAGAACCCGTTGGTGGACACCAACGCTGAGGGATGCCGTCAAGCTGAAGAAAGAGTCCTATCGGGTTCTTTTGGCTCATAGGACTCCGGAGGCAGCGGACAGGTACCGACAGGCCAAGCGGTGTGCGGCTTCAGCGGTCGCGGAGGCAAAAACTCGGACATGGGAGGAGTTCGGGGAAGCCATGGAAAACGACTTCCGGTTGGCTTCGAAGCGATTCAGGACCACCATCCACCGCTTCAGGAAGGGGAAGCAGTGCACTGTCAACACCGTGTATGGTGAGGATGGTGTTCTGCGACCTCGACTGCGGATGTTGTGGATCGGTGGAGGGAATACTTCGAAGACCTCCTCAATCCCACCAACACGTCTTCCTATGAGGAAGCAGTTCCTGGGGAATCTGTGGTGGGCTCTCCTATTTCTGGGGCTGAGGTTACTGAGGTAGTTAAAAAGCTCCTCGGTGGCAAGGCCCCGGGGGTGGATGAGATCTCATGTATTACTTTAATTAATACATGTATTACTGTTGTTAATACATGTATTACTGTAGTTAATACATGTATTACTGTAGTTAATCCTTGTATTACTGTAGTTAATCCATGTATTACTGTAGTTAATACATGTATTAGTGTAGTTAATACATGTATTAGTGTAGTTAATACATGTATTACTGTAGTTAGTACATGTATTAGCATAGTTAATCCATGTATTAGTGTAGTTAATACATGTATTAGTGTAGTTAATACATGTGTTACTGTAGTTAGTACATGTATTAGCATAGTTAATCCATGTATTAGTGTAGTTAATGTATGTATTACTGTAGTTAATCCATGTATTAGTGTAGTTAATTCATGTATTACTGTAGTTAATACATGTATTAATGTAGTTAATCCATGTATTAGTGTAGTTAATCCATGTATTAGTGTAGTTAATCCATGTATTAGTGTAGTTACAGCTCTGTTTCTTCTTCCCGCAGTGAGAAAGCTCTGCTGGTCAACAAGTTGGAGCTGAGCGTGCGCACGGAGGCGACACACGGCCTGCTGCTGTGGAGCGGCAAGGCGGTGGAGCGCTCCGACTACCTGGCGCTGGCCATCGTGGACGGCCGCGTGCAGATGACCTATGACCTGGGCTCCAAGCCGGTGGTGCTGCGCTCTTCGGTGCGCGTGGACAACAACCACTGGACGCGCATCAAAGCCAGCAGGTGATGCCATCTTCATGCCTCAGTCTCACTTTCAGACTCAGCACTTTAGATAGATAGATAGATAGATAGATAGATAGATAGATAGATAGATAGATAGATAGATAGATAGATAGATAGATAGATAGATAGATAGATAGATAGATAGATAGATAGATAGATAGTACTTTATTGATTCCTTCAGGAGAGTTCCCTCAGGAAAATTTAGCCTAGAAGATTCCATGAAGTGCTTCGATCCCAACTTAAGAAGCAATATATGGCAACATTTGAAATTGACTTTTCATAAATAATCATTATTATTAATACGTTGATGATGTATTTTAAGACAAAAGCACCTCATTGGTTTCCTCTGAGACTAGATCCATTTTGTATTGGAAATTTTCTAACCAAGTGGTCAAACAAAATCGTCTTTCTTAGATTGATTTCTGGACAGAATAGCGCCCCTCAGAGCTATACGTCCAAAGTCAAAACAGGAGCCTTGTCTCAATAACATCACGCGCACAGCTCGGCGTGAGTGGCGAAGGGCGGAACCTAAGTGGAAAGGGGATCACTTGGAGGTCTCTTATTACATTTTAAAAGAAAGCTGTAGGAATGATCAAAGTGTGGTTAAAGCTGAGAAAACAAAATATCTGTTAGACTTAATTTCAAATAGTGTCAGCAAGCCACGTGTTCTTTTTAAATCTATAAATTATGTTCTTAATCTGAACCCAGCCACTTCACTGGAGATGACAAGTGAAACTTGTGAAATATGTATCTCCTTTTTTAACGACAAGGTTGCTACTATTCGGGCAAATCTTTCTCCATTGAGTTTCAATGTGGCCACTCAGTGCTCGGCTGTGTTTTGTCAGTTTGAGCCTGTGTCCATGCCTAAGTTTACAGGAATAGTTGACAAACTAAAACCCTCGTCCTGTCCCACAGACCCAGTCCCCCCCTCGCTTTTTTAAAGACATCTGGGACACTATTGACTTGTCTGTTAGGGACATCATCAACAGCAGCTTGATTTCTGGCAGTGTGCCCTCTTTTTGTAAAGGAGCTGTTGTTGAGCCTTTGATTAAAGAAATCAGGTCTTGATCCTACAAGTTTGTGAAATTATCGGCCCATTTTTAAATGACCTTTTGTGTCAAACATTTTGGAGAAATGTGTTTTGGCGCAACTGCAGCCTTTTTTAGATGAAAATAGCACTTTAGATCCATTTCAGTCTGGATACAAATCTTTGCACAGTACTGAATCTGCACTTTTAAAGATTTTCAATGAATTTCTTTTAATTTCTGATTCTGGTAGCTTTGCCATTTTAGTGCTTTTAGATCTTACAGCTGCCTTTGACACAGTCGACCACACAATTCTTTTAGACCGCCTGAGAGACTGTGTGGGTGTCAGGGGGACTGCATTAGAGTGGTTCAGATCCTACCTGTCAGAGAGGTCCTTCTCTGTCAGGCTGGGGGACGCCACCTCTTCTTCTGCTCCGCTTTACTGTGGTGTCCCCCAGGGATCCATTCTAGGCCCCATCCTGTTCGCTCTATATGTCCTCCCGATTGGAGAGATTTTTAAGAGGCATGGAGTGTCTTATCACTTTTATGCAGACGACTGCCAAATTTATATGCCGATTTCAAAAGGCCACGGCCCCCTGACACCCCTTCTCAACTGTCTATGCGACGTCAAGGCTTGGTTAGCCCAGAATGTTTTAATAATGAATGAGGGAAAACGGAAATTTTAGTTTTTGGTCCGGCCCTCACTGACTTGGGACCATTGCAAAATGATGTGCGTCCCAAAGTCACCAGCCTTGGCGTCACTATAGACAGCGATTTTAAACTCGACAAACAAGTCAATGCCGTTTTAAAATCGTGTTTTTATCATCTTCGTCTTTTAGCAAAGGTAAAACCGTTTTTATCTTTTAACCTTTTTGAACAAGTCGTGCATGCTTTTATTTCAAATCGCCTGGACTACTGCAATGCACTTTATGCTGGCATTAGCCAAAAAGCTCTCTCCCGGTTGCAGTTAGTCCAGAACGCGGCAGCACGACTTTTAACAGGGGCCAGGAAACGCGAGCATATAACCCCAATTCTTGAGAGTTTGCACTGGCTCCTTGTTCATTTTAGAATTGATTTTAAAACATTGCTGTTTGTTTTTAAAGCTTTACATGGACTGGCACCTCAGTATATCTCGGACCTCATCCAAATTTACACTCCTGCACACGTTCTTAGGTCCGAGAGCCAGCTCCAGCTCGTGGTGCCCAAGACCAGACTTAAAACCAGGGGAGACCCTAAGCTCTGGAACACTCTGCCCCTCCATGTTCAAACTGCTCCCACAGTGGAGTGTTTTAAAGGCCTACTGAAATGATTTTTTTTTAATTTAAACGGGAATAGCAGATCCATCCTATGTGTCATACTTGATCATTTCGCGATATTGCCATATTTTTGCTGAAAGGATTTAGTAGAGAAAATCGACGATAAAGTTCGCAACTTTTGCTCGCTGATATAAAAAAGCCTTGCCTGTACCGGAAGTAGCGTGACGTCACAGGAGGTAGTATTCCTCACAATTCCCCATTGTTTACAATGGAGCGAGAGAGATTCGGACCGAGAAAGTGATGATTACCCCATTAATTTGAGCGAGGATGAAAGATTCGTAGATGAGGAACGTTACAGTGAACGACTTGAGAGGCAGTGATGGACGTATCTTTTTTCGCTCTGACCGTAACTTAGGTACAAGCTGGCTCATTGGATTCCACACTCTCCTTTTTATATTGTGGATCACGGATTTGTATTTTAAACCACCTCGGATACTATATCCTCTTGAAAATGAGAGTCGAGCACGCGAAATGGACATTTAAAGTGACTTTTATCTCCAAGACAATACATCGGTGACACACTTAGCTACTGAGCTAGCGCGATAGCATCGTTCTCAAATGAAGATAGAAACAAAATAAATAAACCTCTGACTGGAAGGATAGATAGAAAATCAACAATACTATTAAACCGTGGACATGTAAATACACGGTTAATGATTTCCAGGCTGGCGAAGGTTAACAATGCTGTGCTAACGACGCCATTGAAGCTAACTTAGCAACCAGACCTCACAGAACTATGTACTCTCTCCTTTTTCTATTGTGAATCACGGATTTGTATTTTAAACCACCTCGGATACTATATCCTCTTGAAAATGAGAGTCGAGCACGCGAAATGGACATTTAAAGTGACTTTTATCTCCAAGACAATACATCGGTGACACACTTAGCTACTGAGCTAGCGCGATAGCATCGTTCTCAAATGAAGATAGAAACAAAATAAATAAACCTCTGACTGGAAGGATGGATAGAAAATCAACAATACTATTAAACCGTGGACATGTAAATACACGGTTAATGATTTCCAGGCTGGCGAAGGTTAACAATGCTGTGCTAACGACGCCATTGAAGCTAACTTAGCAACCAGACCTCACAGAACTATGTACTCTCTCCTTTTTCTATTGTGAATCACGGATTTGTATTTTAAACCACCTCGGATACTATATCCTCTTGAAAATGAGAGTCGAGCATGCGAAATGGACATTTAAAGTGACTTATCTCCAGAGGTGTGGACTCGAGTCACATGACTTGGACTCGAGTCAGACTCGAGTCATGAATTTGATGACTTTGGACTCGACTTGACAAAATGTAAAGAGACTTGCAACTCGACTTAGACTTTAACATCAATGACTTGTGACTTCACTTGGACTTGAGCCTTTTGACTTGACATGACTTGCTACTTTCCCCAAAACCCAAAGATTAAAAAGTTATTTGGGAGCGCGCCGCTCCGTGATTTTCCTTTTCTTCGTCTGTCTATCAGCGTGTTGTTCCTGTCAGCGTGTGTGCTCTCAGTACAACAGCCAATCAAATTAGATCTACGCTGTTTTCATCACACAGCTCTCATCCAATCAAATTGCAGGACAACCAATGAAGAAGAATTGTCAAACAATGCGGCAGTGAGAAACAATTATGCCAAAGTTAATTTCGTTCGGGTATTAAAACTACGACTCGGTCAACAAAAAACGAATAGCCCTATGCAAATCATGCAGTTCGAATATTATAGACGGAGACGTAACAACTTCCAACTTCGTTCGACATTTGAAGATGCACAAAGAAGGGTAAGTTTTGAATGTAAGCTAACGTTTATTGGCTAAGTAACGTGACTTTTATTTGCTGTGTAGTTAAATCAGTGAGGCTGTAAACTCACTGCTAACGTTATAACCATAGACATCTTATAAGGGTACGCAGCATGGAGCGCTACTGCCTACAGGCGCAGACGAGACGCGGGGCCGCCATCTTGGAGTGGTGATCCGCTCCACTAGTGCAATTCATTTGGCAGGAGCAATGAACTGTCAGCGCATTTAATTCATCTTACCTCACTGAATACCACTGATTTTCACGCGCTTTGTTGTCATACGTGTAGCTATGACAACGTATAGTACACATGTTTTGGCGTGTTTTATTATTCATAGTTTGCTTAACAGTAATATAATATTCTTATACGCTATAAGTGACCAGACGTCCGAGATCAAAACTGGGAATATAATCCCCAGAGAAAGGGGAAAAAAACGGTCAGCTATTTTTAAATTGAAGAAACAATATGATTAGGTTATATATACATGTGTATATCCTACATAAACAATGTATGAATACATTAGATATCTATATATCTTATAGACTGTATCTCTGTTGCTGCAGCAGCAGAGAGTGTATTCTGTCTTGACACTTTGTATTGATATTTTGTATTACATTCTTCCCTTAAATGATCATGTTTACAGTGATTGTTATATATGTATTTTTTATGTATGTCGCTTTGGATAAAAGCGTCTGCCAAATACTTAAACATATATAAACACCTGAAAGTCTTTATATCAGCTAAAACCACCAATCTCTTTCACTGGATTCAGAATAAAACCAAATGCTGTCTTACCCAACAATGTTAGTATTTGAATATTGTTACTTGAAGACTTATTCCTGGTTACAATTATACTGTTAAGAAAGTATTGTCTTATATTTTGCCTAAAATGAGAATGCATCATAATCACTGGCGGCTGGTGAATTTTGTTTTAGGTGGGGCTGAAAGTTTGTAAACCAAACCCCTTTAGGGGCGTCATCATCCCACAGAAGATTTATTTGTGATTTTCACATACAAATATTGAAGATCTTTGCTCCTTCTCAACTCTGTGGTAATGTTATTTTCATAAAATACAACCAATAGTACATTAATGTTAAATCTTACTTGTGAAAAGTAATCCCCCGATTCCTATTTTCAACAGTCCGCTCATTTGAGCAGGAAAACGCTGAACACCAGCCCGTCATCTTTGTTTTCCACCTGTCAACTGTCAGTTTAGGCTGCTCGCCGGCTCCTCATCACCACTTCAAGATGCAAATTGCTCGCGTCACAGCAACCAATGCTGCGTCTACTTATAAGATGTCTGTGGTTATAACGTCATTGCAAACACGGCAATCTGTTGCGTCCACTGCAGTTCGCTACCTTATTCATACTTTTTGTGATTTTTTTTAAGCAGGGTTGCATGAGGTACCTACAAATAACTGAGGTACCTACAAATAACGTTACGTTAGTCAATGTATCACACACAATAACGTAACGTTAGACGGCGGTCAGCAGCACCGCGTATTTTAGCCACCTACAAAAAGACAAACATAGTCAAATAAAGGTCAGTTAAAATGTATACTATATTAAGAATATGTGTACATATTGCATAGGGCCCTGACATCTAAAAAGTACAACTCTGTTCATTGTTATGTTCATGTATTTGTTATGTTTTTCATGTGTACGCACACATAAACACACATACAGTATGAGATGAGATCAATGAGATAAGGTAAGAACAGAATAGAAACTGCTGTGGAACTAGTTACAATGCAATATGCCATGGACATACAATGTTAACACTTTTGTACAAATAAGTACAGTTGCACTTGTTTTTGCAAATGTGTTTATTCTGTAAAGGAATGAGTTAAATGTTTAAATGTGTTTACACTATTAAAATGACTGGTTAATAGTGCTATTATGAATTGCAATGTCAGTACTATTTTTTTTCCTGCTATTTGAAATGCACTTGTTTTAATAAATAAATACAACGTTTTAAAAGCATACACAATCTGTGTAAAAATATTAGTCTGTGGTTAAAAGGACTTGAAAGGACTCGAAACTCAAAATGCATGACTTGTGACTTGACTTGAGACTTTCCAGTCTTGACTTTGGACTTGACTCGGGACTTGCCTGTCTTGACTCGGGACTTGACTCGAGACTTGAGGGCAAAGACTTGAGACTTACTTGTGACTTGCAAAGCAATGACTTGGTCCCACCTCTGCTTATCTCCAAGACAATACATCGGTGACACACTTAGCTACTGAGCTAGCGCATAGCATCGTTCTCAAATGAAGATAGAAACCCATCAACAGCCGTGCTCACCTGCATTCCAGCGATCAACGGCACGACGAAGGACTTCATCCGTGGGTTTGGCGGCAAGCATCGGCTAGGCGTAGTAAGTAGTCCTTGTTGTGTTGCTGTAAGTATTGTAATGCCCCGCAGTGGAGAAGGAGTCACACAGACGAGGAAGCGCTGCTCAATCGCTTTATTAAAAAGCGGTAACTGGTTGTAGTTCAAAAAGTAACGCACACACATACACGAGCTGCTGTTAGCCAAAACTCACGCTCACACACACAAGTTCTCCGCCAACTCACTCGCGCATGCGCGTTCCCCAAACCCTTAAAGACAGTACACTAATGCAAATATCACAGATATTACAGTATTGTACTTAGCCGCTAAGACACCGATCGATCCCACCTACAACGTTTTTCTTTGCAGTCTCCATTGTTCATTAAACAAATTGCAAAAGATTCACCAACACAGATGTCCAGAATAATGTGGAATTTTGACGAAGAAAAGAAGAGGCTTTTCTATCGGGTCCGATGGGGTCCAACCACTTCCGTTGCTTTTGTGACGTCACGCGCATAAATCATATCTGTGACAGTTTGACCCCACACTGTCACTGTTTGACCTTTGGACTTCCTCACAAACCGTGCACATTTGTTGGGAAGCTCAACATGGACAAACTACAAACATTCAATCTTGTTAGCTAGTGAAAAGCATGTGCTCAACAAACAAATTGTTACCTGTCACCCACCATGGCTCTGAACAGTTGACTAAAAGAGTCAGGGTGGGGTTGAGGGCTTTATATAGGTGAACACACCTGCATTCACTAATTAGGCCAAATTTGGGTCAAACCATGATTATCAAAAGCTGGGTATTACAGAAGGACACTGGACATTTGAAAGTTGTGTTGTCTAAAGCCTGAATATACTGTGTACAAAAATGACTGCTCTACACATGCAAAAGTACTATGTGAATACTTTTTAGACATGTGATGGTTATTTATGGTGTAATTTCCAAAATAACTGTTTTCTTAATTCCCCCTGTCAAATTGGTCCCAGCTAGTGGGCGGAGCTATGGGCTATTTAAGTTGGAAAATGCCGTTTTTCTGACAGTCTGCTGTTGGTCACTGCCAGAGGAGGTTCTCTGTCCTGAGCAGGAGTTTCGATCTTCATGCATCATCTACTGAGGTGATTATTTTGATGAGATGTTGTGTTGTAACCGGTTAAATGAGTTTTGTTGATTGCTAATAGATTTTGCTAAATCTGTTTTGATTATGTAATTCTTTACTTTGACATATTTGATTATTGACCTTTGATTATGAATACATGTATTTTGTTATAATGGATGATTTACATTTTGATTATTTTTAATATGCTTATTTTGATGAATTATATAGGCCTATTTAAAGCATGCAACTTTGAAATGTATTTAGAATATAAATGTACTATATATAATATACAATACTAATATTGCCTCTGTTTATTACCATTACAGAGTGTAGGTGCTTTGTTTTCCTGTCATTGTTCACCTTTTGACACTTTTTGGGATTTCAATAAATGTTTGTAAACTGTTACCAACTGCGTGCCTTGCCATCCTTGATTTGAAAGTCTGGTTTGCAACGGTTACATTACCTTCACCCGAGGCGGGGTGTGACATATGGTGGCAGTGGTGGGATGGCAAGCCGCAGAGTTTACAACAAATCTGGCAGAGGGCAGGCCAGAACTGGTTTGAGATCCCAAGTGTCGAAGGTGGCAATGACAGAGGAGACTGATGAGATGGCTGGTCGAGGGGCCACGGCGATGAGGCTGGACCGGACGACTATGGCTGAGGAGCGTGAAGTTGGATGGAACACAGAGGAGTCTGAAGAAGACGTCAAAGGTTTTGAGAACTCTGGGGCTAGGCGTAAGCAGCATAGGAAGGGTTCTGGGAAGGCTAGGTGGTCTGCTGAGCCACCAAAGACTGAAAGAGTGCTAAGTGAACCTACCCTGGTTAACATGTTTCAAGACTTTTTGATTGGACAGCAACGTAGGGAAGCTATCCTAGTCCATGAACTCCAGGAGTTAAAAAATGTCTGTACAAGGCCTAGCCTAGATCACTCACTCACTAACCAAAATGCTAACCGTACTACTGATGATAGTCGTTATGAGCAGTCGCCCAAACCCAAACCCAGAACTCGCCCACAGCCAACTCCTAGTCCTCAAGCGTCGCCGTCCAGAGATTCCTTGCCACCTGACCATCATCTCCGACAAGGCCCAAAGATGCTCCCTTTCCAGCAGGGTGAGGACATCGAAAACTTTCTTGTCCGCTTCGAGCGCATCGCTCGCACCTGGGGCTGGCCTCAGGCTGACTGGGCCTGCCGACTTGTTCCACTCTTGACCGGCAAAGCTCTGGATGCCTATTCTGCGATGGAGGAAGATGCTTCCAACGTCTATACTGACCTTAAAGAAGCCCTCCTTGCTAAGTTTGATATCTCTCCTGAGACTTATAGACTCCAGTTCCGGTCAACCTACATTCCCCCTGGTGAATCTCCCAAGGAGACTTACAACAGACTCAAAGGTCTCTACAGAAGATGGATCAAGCCAGAGCAGCATTCCAAAGAAGACATTGCAGAGCTCTTCATTCTGGAGCAAATGCTTCGCATGCTGCCCAACGAAATGAAGACTTGGGTGAAGGAACATGAGCCAGAAGACGGACTTACTGTTGCTAAACTTGCAGGCCAGTACTTGAATGCTCGTAAAGGACTCCGAATGCCAAGGCAGCAGAACAACCGTGTAGCAGCCCAAGGTGCAGCCGACCTGTCACACCAAAGAGGTGTGCAGAAAGCAGGTGGTTATAGCACCTCAGGGGACAACAGACTGCTCCCGAGACAGAGTCCAGTGAAGGATCTCATCTGCTACCACTGCCAACAGCCAGGGCATCGAGCCCCAGTCTGCCCCTTGAAAGGTCCCAAGCTGTCCAGCTTCTGTCATGTTCCCCATCCATCTGTCCCAGCTTCAGTCATGGCACCTGCTCTTGCACCCAATTCTGAACCTGAGGCCAAACTTATCATGGTGCCAGCTTGTGTTAATGGCCGTCCAGTGCAAGCATTGTTGGACACAGGTAGCTCCATGACACTGTTGAACCATTCTTTTGTGTCACTTGGTAATCTTGACTATCAGCATGCCACAGCCATTCAATGTGTCCATGGTGATCAAAGAATATATCCCGTGGCTGATGTGACCATCGTCATCGATGACCAGGCTTTCTTGCTCCGTGTGGGGGTTCTTGATCACATGCCCCATGACATGATCTTGGGCAGAGACTTGCCTATTCTGCATGATCTTGTTCATCAGACACACACGCAGAAAGTGAAGTCCAGTTTTATTCCAGCCATTCAAGAGGCTTATCCAGTACTCACCCGTGCCCAGACAGCCAAGATAGGGCTGGAGCCTCTTCCTGACTTGGACCCTTCTCTATGCCAGGGTGGTCAGAAGGGCCCGCCCAAAAGTAAGAGCCAGCGCCGCCTGGAGAAAATCCAAGGTACTCCACTGTTGGGTAATGTGTCAAGCTTGAAACCTGATGAAGAGTGGCAAGTACCTGAAGACATCCGAGAGCTACAGAGAGCTGACGTCTCACTGGCTCCCCTGCTGGCTAAGATGAAAGATGCAAACATCCCCTTGCAGCCAAACCAGGGTGAAAAGTATGTCTTGGAGGATGGAGTTCTGTATGTAGCAGATCAGTCAGAGAATCGCTTGGTGGTCCCTACCTGCTGTAGGCCCCTTGTACTGCATCTTGCTCATTCCATACCTTGGGCTGGTCATCTTGGGCAAGACAAGACTCTTGCTCGAGTCAAAGCTCGCTTCTTTTGGCCTTTAATGGTCAAAGATGTTATTGAGTACTGTCAAACTTGTCTACAGTGCCAGAAGACCTCTCCGAGACGACCTGAGAAAGCCCCACTACTCCCTCTTCCTCTCATTGATGTTCCTTTCCGGAGGATTGCAATGGATATCGTTGGACCCCTGGAGAAAAGCAGTGGAGGCCATGAATACATCCTTGTCCTCTGTGACTATGCCACCAGATTTCCCGAGGCCTTCCCACTAAGGAGTATCAAGACTCCGAAAGTCATCTCTGCACTTGTACAATTCTTCTCACGAGTAGGAATTCCAGATGAAATAATCACGGATCAAGGAACCAACTTCACCTCAAAGCTCATGAAGCAGCTTCACAAACAACTTGGAATTACTGGCATTCGCACCACCCCCTATCATCCACAAACTGACGGGTTGGTGGAACGCTTCAACCAAACCCTGAAGTCCATGCTGAGGAAGTTTGTAGACGACACCGGTCGAGACTGGGAGAAATGGCTTCCCTTCTTGCTCTTTGCCTATCGAGAGGTACCCCAAGCCTCTACCGGGTTTTCGCCTTTTGAGCTTCTTTATGGGTTCCCTGTTCAAGGCCCCTTGGACCTCTTGAAGAAATCCTGGGAATCCAAACCACCTGCACCACAAGGGGTACTTTCTTATGTGCTGCAGATGCGAGACCGGCTGGAGCAATACAGAGCCAAGGCAAGAGAAAATCTTGGAAAGGCCCAGATGAAACAGAAGACCTGGTATGACCAAAAAGCACGTCACAGGGTGCTATACCCAGGTCAAAAGGTCATGCTCTTGCTTCCAACCTCAAGCCATAAACTGCTGGCCCAATGGCAAGGTCCTTACTCCGTGGTCAGACAAGCTGGTCCAGTCACCTATGAGATCTCACATCCGGATAAAGGAAAGGCATCCCAAGTGTACCACATCAACCTTCTGAAGGAATGGAAGGAGAGGAAATCCTCTGTGGAAGGAAAGGATGTCCAGGCCAGTCAAGTACCTACTCAAAGCAAGAAGTTGCAAGAGAAAAAGGTGATGCTGGCACGGGAAGTGGAAATGGAGGATGATGTGGAGGAGACAGATCTGTCCATGCTCACTACACCACAGAAACCTGATGTAAGCCACTTGTCTGCACAATCTGCCCTTAAACTATTGCAAGTGTGTGAAGAATTCCCAGTATTGTTCAGTGGAAAGCCCGGAAGGACTCCACTAATTGAACATGTCATTCACTTAAAAAACCCAACACCTATCCGTCAGCGCCCATACAGAGTGCCTGAGCGGATGGTGGAGCCCCTCAACCATGAAATCCAAACCATGCTGGATCTAGGAGTGATTGAACCCTCAAACAGTGAGTGGTGTAACCCCATTGTCCTCGTTCCTAAAAAAGACAACACGATACGAGTTTGTAATGACCTACGCAAAGTGAATGCCGTTTCTAAATTTGATGCTTATCCTATGCCACGTATTGATGAACTTCTTGAGAAGCTCGGCAAAGCTGTGTTCATCACCACCCTTGACCTGTGTAAGGGATACTGGCAAGTCCCTTTAAAGAAGGAGTCTAGGGAGTACACTGCCTTCCGTGGACCAAAGGGTCTCTATCATTACACAGTGATGCCGTTCGGACTCCACGGAGCCCCCGCAACCTTTCAGCGGCTAATGGATCGCGCTCTGCAGGGGTGTGGCCAGTTCTCTGCTGCCTATCTTGATGATGTGGTGGTTTTCAGCACTTCCTGGAAAGACCACCTCTCTCACCTGCGTCAAGTCCTGCTCCGGATCCATTCTGCTGGGCTCACTCTTAACACCCAGAAATGTGAGTGGGCCAAAACTGAGGTGTGCTACCTAGGTTACCATCTTGGCAACGGGCAGATACGCCCTCAGGTGGACAAGGTGAAGGCTATCCAAGACAGTCCTAGACCCCGGACAAAGAAGCAGGTCCGGTCATTCTTGGGGCTTTCTGGGTGGTACAGAAGATTTGTGCCCCACTTCTCTACCATCACAGCTCCTCTTGTCGAGCTGACTACCAAAGCATCCTCTAATCCAGTCAAATGGACAGAAAAATGTGAAACTGCCTTCACAAAGGTCAAAGCTATTCTATGCTCTTTCCCGGTCTTACAAAGTCCTGACTTCAACCAGCGATTCCTTGTCCAAGTTGATGCCTCCGGTGTGGGCCTTGGAGCCGTCCTAGCCCAAGGAAAGGAGGGCGAGGAACAACCGCTTCTATATCTGAGCCGTAAACTGCATCCCAGAGAAACTAGGTACTCTGCCATCGAAAAGGAATGTCTTGCCATCAAGTGGGCATTGGACAGCCTACGTTATTACCTTCTGGGACGGACCTTTGATCTGGAAACGGACCACAGAGCATTGAGCTGGATCAACTCCATGAGGGATAAGAACTCCCGTGTCACCAGATGGTACTTGGCGTTACAGCCCTTTTGCTTCAATATCACACATCGAGCTGGCAAAACTAACTTGCTAGCTGATTACCTGTCTCGTCTCCCTGAACTTGCTGTCGCTGGAGAGGAGGGAGGTAATGTGACAGTTTGACCCCACACTGTCACTGTTTGACCTTTGGACTTCCTCACAAACCGTGCACATTTGTTGGGAAGCTCAACATGGACAAACTACAAACATTCAATCTTGTTAGCTAGTGAAAAGCATGTGCTCAACAAACAAATTGTTACCTGTCACCCACCATGGCTCTGAACAGTTGACTAAAAGAGTCAGGGTGGGGTTGAGGGCTTTATATAGGTGAACACACCTGCATTCACTAATTAGGCCAAATTTGGGTCAAACCATGATTATCAAAAGCTGGGTATTACAGAAGGACACTGGACATTTGAAAGTTGTGTTGTCTAAAGCCTGAATATACTGTGTACAAAAATGACTGCTCTACACATGCAAAAGTACTATGTGAATACTTTTTAGACATGTGATGGTTATTTATGGTGTAATTTCCAAAATAACTGTTTTCTTAATTCCCCCTGTCAAATTGGTCCCAGCTAGTGGGCGGAGCTATGGGCTATTTAAGTTGGAAAATGCCGTTTTTCTGACAGTCTGCTGTTGGTCACTGCCAGAGGAGGTTCTCTGTCCTGAGCAGGAGTTTCGATCTTCATGCATCATCTACTGAGGTGATTATTTTGATGAGATGTTGTGTTGTAACCGGTTAAATGAGTTTTGTTGATTGCTAATAGATTTTGCTAAATCTGTTTTGATTATGTAATTCTTTACTTTGACATATTTGATTATTGACCTTTGATTATGAATACATGTATTTTGTTATAATGGATGATTTACATTTTGATTATTTTTAATATGCTTATTTTGATGAATTATATAGGCCTATTTAAAGCATGCAACTTTGAAATGTATTTAGAATATAAATGTACTATATATAATATACAATACTAATATTGCCTCTGTTTATTACCATTACAGAGTGTAGGTGCTTTGTTTTCCTGTCATTGTTCACCTTTTGACACTTTTTGGGATTTCAATAAATGTTTGTAAACTGTTACCAACTGCGTGCCTTGCCATCCTTGATTTGAAAGTCTGGTTTGCAACGGTTACATTACCTTCACCCGAGGCGGGGTGTGACAATATCCAAAGGAGTTTTTCAACCGGAAGTGTGGCGGGAATTTTAAAATTGCACTTTATAAGTTAACCCGGCCGTATTGGCATGTGTTGCAATGTTAAGATTTCATCATTGATATATAAACTATCAGACTACGTGGTTGGTAGTAGTGGGTTTCAGTAGGCCTTTAAGTCTCGTCTTAAGACCCACTTTTATTCTCTGGCTTTTAACACTACGTGAGTTGTGTGGTCTTCTGCTGTCCTCTGTGTTTTTAAAATGTTGATTTCTATTTACTGTTTTAATTGGTTTTATCCTTTAAAATCGATTTTAATCATATTTATTTTATATTGGTTTTATATGTATTTATTTTTTGTTTTTATTCAGTCTTTGGTGGAGCTAAGGATACTATTTGAACATTGTTTTTAATATTGTTGTGCAGCACTTTGGAAACATTTTGTTGTTTAAATGTGCTATATAAATAAAGTGGATTGGATTGGATTTGAACCTACGTCCATTTTTAGAGTGAGGCCCAGGCAACTCTTAATACATGAGGCCCCGGGCTTACGACTGATGTGTAAAAAACAAACATGTCCTCCACAGAGCACTACGGGACGGATCGCTACAGGTGGGAAACGAGGCCGCCGTGACGGGATCATCGCCTCTCGCCGCCACGCAGCTGGACACTGATGGAGCTTTGTGGTTAGGTGAGTACACACGCTTATGTATATACAGGTATATATATATATATATATATATATATATATATATATATATATATATATATATATATATATATATATATATATATATATATATATATATATATATATATATATATATATATATATATATATATATATATATATATATATATATATATATATATATATATATATATATATATATATATATATATATATATATATATATATATATATATATATATATATATATATATATATATATATATATATATATATATATATATATATATATATATATATATATATATATATATATATATATATATATATATATATATATATATATATATATATATATATATATATATATATATATATATATATATATATATATATATATATATATATATATATATATATATATATATATATATATACATACATACAGCAGTGACGTGCGGTGAGGTTAATGTCTGGTGAGGCACGACTGCATCATCACAGTCAGATTTACAAACATATGAACCTGCAGTGCAGGTGTACCTAATGTTGTGTCCCTGCGGTCGTTCGCGGCTCCTGCAGCGCGAGCATTGTTGTTTTTGCACTTTTTGGCTTCTTGTTAAGTGACTTTTTTTGGGTGGATTCAGTCTTGCACGTGGAGGGTTTGGGTGTGGGCTTTGGTTGGTGTGGCCGCGGCGCTCCCGTCGGGCGGTGCATTCTGCGGCGGAGGTGCTTGGCACCAGGAGGCGGGGTTATGAGACGAGCCTCACACAGTGTGTCTTCGCAGCAGAGTTTTATGAATGCTCAGCACTAAAAATACGTTACACACATACAGTTGTTGACAAAATACACTGTACATTATATACCTCAGCTAACTAAACTATGGAAATGTATAATATAATTCATATAGCAATACGGTCTCACTGCACAGCAGTTAGCCGAGTCATTGCGCACAATCCATGTTGAGGCACAAATCAGTGACGTGCCTCAACTGGCTGCTGATCACCGCCCCGTCTCTTCTCAGTATTTGAATGGCAAATGTGAAAATAAAAATAAAAATAATCTAAAACTGGTTAAGTTAAATGGAAAATAACTTTAGTATAATCACTGGATACATATAACAATTAAATATTTTTTTTTTTCTTTTTACCTTTTTTTCTTCTTTCCATGATGGCAGGTGAGGCCGTGCCTCCCCTGCCTCTAGTGACGACACGCCACTGATATATATATATATATATATATATATATATATATATATATATATATATATATATATATATATATATATATATATATATATATATATATATATATATATATATATATATATATATATATATATATATATATATATATATATAATCAAAAACTCAAAAGTACCTGCTCCTGCCATCGATTTTTTTCTAAAAGAACACCTTCCAAGATCTTTTGTATTTTCCAACGACTGCAAACACTCAAAACTTTGAGGCTGTCGCTCGGCAATTCAAAGGGTTCGGCTCCCACCATACGCTTTTTAAATATTCTCCAAGATATTTTCTATTTCTTCGCAAATGCAGATACTATCTAAATCCTCGACACTTTGAGGCGATCGCTTGGCAACTCAAAAGTACCAGCTCCTGCCATGTATTTTTATTTTTGTTTTCAAGATAATGTTCCAAAACCTTTTGTATTTTCTGACTGAAAACACTCTACAGTTTGAGGCTGTCGCTTGGCAACTCAAAAGATTTTGAAAGAGCATCTTCCAAGATTTTTTGTATGTTCTAACGAGGGGAAACACTCAACACTTTGAGGCGATTGCTTTGCAATTCAAAGGGTTCAGCTCCCACAATACATATATATACGTACATTTCAATATTCTCCAAGATCTTTCATTTCTTCACAAGTGCAGACACTCTCTATATCCTCAGCACTTCGAGGCTGTCCCTCTCCAATTAAAAGGTTTGTCTTTCCTACCATTGATATTTTAAAAGAATATTCTCTCCCCAAAATGTTGTTTACATTTTGTCCCAAGTGCAGATGCTCTCCAAATCCTCACAAAGACTCACTTTTGAGTCTGTCGCTTGGCAACTCAAAAGTACCTGCTCCTGCCATCAATTTCTTTTTTTAAAGGACAACTTCCAATATATTTTGTATTTTGTAACGAGGGCTAACACTGTACACTTTGAGGCTGTCTGTTGGCAACTCAAAAGTACCAGCTCCTACCATCGATTTCTTTTTAAAAACATGTTCTAAAATATTTTGTATTTTCTGACTGCAAACACTCTACACTTTGAGGCTGTCGCTCAGCAACTCAAACGTCGCAGCTTCCGCCATGGATTTTGAAAGAATATCTTGCGAGATGTTTTGTATTTTCTAACGAGGGGAAACAGTCTACACTTTGAGGCTGTCATTTGGCAACTCAAAAGTCCGTACGCTCTCCATGGATTAAAAAAAAAAAAAAGATCATGTTCCAAGACGTTTTGTCACAAAAATTTGGGGCTGTGGGTCATAGGTCAGCATCTTGGCCAGGTCCTGCCTTGCCCAAGGGCACAACGGTTGTGATCAGGATGAACCAACCTGGCTGAGCTCATAAGTTTTGGGTCATAGTCATGTTGAGAAACATCTTCTTCAGGCTTCTGGCTAAAAAGCAGGAGCTTCTCACGTGAAGTTCTCCTTTGCCGGACTCGTACTTTGGTCTGTCCTGTTCTTACTCCGGACGCCTTCTGATTGAAACCATGTGGCTGACTTGCAGGCGGCCTGGAGGAAGCGGCGGCGGCTCGCCGGCTGCCCAAGGCCTACAGCACGGGCCTGGTGGGCTGCATCAAGGACGTGGTGGTGGACGGAGTGGAGCTTCACCTGGTGGAGGACGCCCTGAACAGCCCCCAAATATTGCAATGTCCCGCAGCCAAATGAGGATGACAAATAAGGAATAAATACAGGAAAACCCTTCTTCACGCCCTCCATAGCACCTGCTGTAATTATTTTCTATTTTTGTATACTTTTCATGGCTTTTTATATGTTTGTTTTTCTTTTGATCCGCAGCTCCGTTTTCACGCTCTTCCCCTTTTCAAATCCTTTTGTTCTTTTTCAATCCCCAAATAACGACTTTAATTTTTTTTTTTTAATTACTTCAATCACGGTGCCATATCATTTTTCAAACATCCAATAATAAGTGCAACACAGCATTTATTTTCAAAATAAAACACTACATTCCACCATTCGCTCATGTGAAAATAACATTAAAAGTAATAATCACTTCTGTTGTTTTTCATCTCATAGAGCCAGAAAAAATATGTAAAATATATTTTAAAGCTGTATTTTGCTCTCTGACATGAATCCTAAACATTCATCGAATATTCTAAATAATTATAAAGTTTATAAATGACCACTAATAATAAAAATAATAATAATGCATGCAATTCTTCTTTTTTAATTTTATTTTGAAACCACGCAAAACCCTTCAAAAAACATGTTTTTGTCTGATTTTATTTCCAGTTAGTCACTTTATTATTATTATTATTATTATTATTGTTCTGTATTTCCCTCTCTGACACGAATCCAAAACATTAAGAAAATATTTTAAATAATTATAAAGTTTATAAATGACCACTAATAATACAATTATTTAATAATAATGATGCAATTCTGCTTTTTTAATTGTATTTTAAAACCATGCGAAACCCTTCAAAAAACATGTTTTGTCTGATTTTTTTTTTCCATTTAGTCACTTTATTATTATTATTAATATTATTGTTCTGTATTTCCCTCTCTGACATGAATCCAAAACATTAAGAAAATATTTTAAATACTTATAAAGTTTATAAATGACCACTAATAATACAAATAATAATAATGCATGTAATTCTGCTTTTTTTAGTTTATTTTAAAACCACGCAAAACCCTACAAAAAACATGTTTTTGTCAGATTTTATTTCCAGTTAGTCACTTTATTATTATTATTATTTTTATTATTATTGTTCTGTATTTCCCTCTCTGACACAAATCCAAAATATTAAGCAAATAATTTAAATAATTATAACGTTTATAAATGACCACTAATAATAAAAATTATTTTATAATGATGCAATTCTGCTTTTTTAATTGTATTTTAAAACCACGTGAAACCCTTCAAAAAACATGATTTTGTCTGATTGTATTTCTAGTTAGTCACTTTATTATTATTATTATTATTATTGTTGTTCTGTATTTCCCTCTCTGACACGAATCCTAAACATTAAGAAAATATTTTAAATAATTATAAAGTTTATAAATGACCACTAATAATAAAAATTATTTAATAATAATGATGCAATTCTGCTTTTTTAATTGTATTTTAAAACCACACGAAACCCTTCAAAAAACATGTTTTTGTCTGATTTTATTTCCAGCGAGTCACTTTATTATTATTGTTATTATTGTTCTGTATTTTCCTCTCTGACATGAATCCTAAACATTAATCAAACATTTTAAATGATTAAAAAGTTTATAAATAACAACCTTTACAGAACTCATGATGACTACTAATAATAAAAATAATAATCATAATAATAATGCATGTGATTCTGTATTTATTTTCTTTTAACCACGCGACACCCTTCAAAAAACATGTTTTTGTCTGATTTTATTTCCAGTTATTGACTTTATTATGATTATTTTTGTTGTGGGTGTAAAACAGTCGGGCGCCCTCGCAAAGGAGAGACTGACTCTATCCTGCCCGGCAACAGCGACTCATCAATGTGAAGAAACACAAAAAAAGGCCTAATTTGCAGTTGTTTTTCCCTCTGGAAATATGCATAAAGATATATTCCACATTCCTGGCTGCTAAGAGAGACTGTGAGCCTTTTTCCAAGCCATAACAAGAAGAAAATACTAACAAAAGATAGTAAATAAGTAGCGCATGACTCTGGAAGCATTCGGCCATGCAGTTGCTGATAATAATAATAATAATAATAAGCTGTGATTGATGACTTCTTTTGATATGAAATCTTTGGCAATATATTCTATTGATATGTTATCACCTTGTGGTTTTTTTGTACATTGTGAATGTTGGTGTCATGTGTGGAGGTTGATGTTGTTTGAAATGAATATACACTGGTCTGTTCTAGCACACACTCATCATATTAATCCTCATAATTATCATGGAAGTCTTTTTTCCTCTGCACGTGCCGGCCAACAGGAAAGACTTGCCTTAAGAAGCCGCCATGCATAATAAGTCAGAATAATGATCAATCAGGACAAGGGTGTGTTCCTTATTTATGTCGACTACTGAAGCGCCACAAACCTGCCAAATGTTCCCAGGCATGACCTGAACTTGACTAACTCCATGTTCCTCTCTTCCTTCCCGCCAATAAAATGTCAATCATTATTGTTTTGGGTCTTGTCTATCTTCACGCGCCACAGCAATGTGGACTAGCATGACGCCGAAAGGAAAATAAAAACTTTTCCAGAGTTGATTCCGCTCGTTCTGTCTTGTTTGTTGAGTGTATTAAGAACTAGAATAGCATGTGAATGCTCCAATAGTGAAATGTTGACAGAATGTAGTATGAATGTAAGAATAGTTGCAATGTTGGAATGGTTTGAATGTTGAAGAGTTTGAATTTCCAGGAAACACGGAATTTGGTTTGGAACTTGGGAAATTGTTAGTCGGATGAGTGGAATGTGTTGATATTGGAATGGTTTGAATAGCTTGAAAAATGTGGGAATTGTGCAACTTGAATAACTGTTTTGACGACCGCCCACCAGATGGCGAGGCACTCCTTCTCCACCGTGCTGTACCTCGCCTCCCGGTCCCAGAGCTTCCAGCTGATGTATAGTACGGGGCGGTCGACGCCCTCCACCCGCTCGGACAGCACCGCCCCCAGTCCCCTGCCCGACGCGTCCGCCTGAAGACAGAAGGGGATGGCAAAGTTAGGCATGGGCAGTACCGGCTCCTCGCAGAGTGCTGTTTTTACCTTTTCGAACACCCGCTGGCACTGCTCCGTCCACTGGACCAGATCTGGAGCACCCTTTCGGGTGAGGTCAGTCAGTGAGCTGGTCAGGTCTGCAAACCGGGGAATGAACCGGCGGTAGTAGCCCGCCAGACCCAAAAACTGCCTCACCTCTTTTTTCGTCTTGGGGGGTGGACAGGCTGCGATCGCCGCCATTTTGTCTACCTGCGGTCGCACCTGCCCTCCTCCCAAGTGGTACCCCAAATACTGTACTTCCTTCCGGCCAACGGCGCACTTGGCCTCAGGGACTCGAGAACCGCCCCCACCTGCCGCATGTGCTCTTCCCAGCCGCTACTCTGGAGGATGACGTCATCCAGGTAGGCAGCCGCGTATGCCGCGTGAGGGCGCAAATTGTCACAAATTGGTACAAACCTGCCGGAGTGGAAAAGGCCGTTTTTTCCAGAGACTCTGGCGACAAGGGAATCTGCCAGTAGCCCTTGGTTTAATCCAGTGTTATGAAAAAACGAGCAGTGCCCAGCCGATCCAGGAGCTTGTCGACCCGAGGCATTAGGTAAGCGTCAAAACGTGATATTTCGTTCACCTTGCGGTGATCCACACAGAACCACACAGACCCATCCTTCTTTCCTACCAGAACGATGGGGCTGCACCACGCTCCGTAGGATTCTTCTATAACCCCCAATTCCAGCATAGATTTTAGTCCCTCCCGAACCACTTTGCGTTTGTGTTCGAGGAGCCTGTAGGGCCGAGACCGCACCGTAACACCCGGGCTGGTCTCAATATGATGTTGGATGAGGTTTGTGCATCCGGGCCGAGGGGAGAACACATGAGAAAAGCGCCCCTGCAGCTTGACAACATCCGCTTTCTGCGCTAACGTGAGCAGATTGTCAGAGAGGAGGGGGGTGGGTAGAACAGAGCGCGGGACCTCTGGCCCGAACTCCTCCTCCTCCTCAACCACCGTTACCATGGAAACAGGCTCCGCCTCCTTCCATGCTTTCAGGAGGTTGATATGGTAAATTTGAGTGTCTCCGCCCCGGTCCGAGCGTCGGACCTCGTAATCCACATCATCCACTTGCCGTGTGACCTCAAAGGGTCCTTGCCACCTGGCGAGTAATTTCGAGCTGGATGTTGGGAGTAACACAAGCACTTTTTCTCCCGGTCAAAATTTTCTTAGCTGAGTCCCCCTGTTATACACGCGCTGCTGACGTTCCTGAGCACGGAGCAAATTTGCGCGTGACAAGTGCCCAACCGTGTGGAGTTTTGCTCGCATGTCCATGACGTACTGAATTTCGTTTTTGTTGGAGCTTGGACTCTCCTCCCATTGATTGATTGATTGAAACTTTTATTAGTTGATTGCACAGTACAGTACATATTCCGTACAATTGACCACTAAATGGTAACACCCGAATAAGTTTTTCAACTTGTTTAAGTCGAGGTCCACGTAAATCAATTCATGGTAAGCTTTCCTTAATTACTTCCAAAACCCTGCGCGACTTCCTGCCGTATAATAACTCAAAAGGCGCAATGCCTGTGGAGGCCTGAGGTACCTCCCGCATTGCAAACATTAGGGGACCCAGCCATTTATCCCAATTTGATTTGTCCTCGTGCGTAAACTTACGGATCATGGTTTTCAGTTTCTTATTTAGCCGCTCCACCAACCCGTCAGTTTGGGGGTGGTATATGCTGGTGCGGATCGCTTTAGTACACAGTAAGCCGTATAGTTTCTTTATCGTGTGTGACATAAAGGACGTGCCCTGGTCAGTCAGAATCTCTTTCGGGATTCCAACTCGGGAGATGACCTGTAACAGAGCCTGCGCGACACTCTTTGCAGAGATGGAGCGCAGTGGGACTGCTTCGGGATAGCGCGTTGCGTAATCCAGCGCAAAACGATATCCCCGTGTGCTCGGGTGGAATGGTCCGATGAGGTCCATACCAATTCTCTCGAAGGGGACCTCCATGAGCGGCAATTGGCGCAAGGGCGCCTTGGGGGTGGCCGGCGGGTTCACCAGCTGGCAGTCCGGGCAGGCAGCACACCAACGGCGCACGTCTGCCCGGATGCCCGGCCAATAGAATCGGACCATGACCTGATTGAATGTTTTATCATGCTCCATGTGGCCAGCCATGGGATTGTAGTGCGCTGCCTGGAAAACCATTTACCGGCGGCGTTTCGGCACCAACAACTGGGTGGTTTCCTCTCCTGTATGAGTGTCACGGCTCACCCAGTATAACCTATCTCTAATAATTGAAAAATAAGGGAATACCCGCGCTGTTCCCGGGCGCACCAGCTGACCATCGATGTAAGCCACCTGGTCCCAGGCCTCGCGCAGGGTTTCATCTCGGGACTGCTCGAGGGGGAAGTCCTCCGTAGGGTGCCAGTGGAGGGGCTTCCCGCAAAGCCCCCGCCGGTTCCCCCTCGGCAGTGTCGGATGAACTTGCGTTGCCACTGACAACGGCGCAGACATTCCCCTTTCCTACGGTCCGTGAACGCACCCACACACATTGTGTCACTAAACGGTTAAACCCCGGCCAATTTGTACCTAAAATTACGGGGTGCGTAAGGTGCGCACTTACAGCAAACTTGACACTATGCTTTTTCCCATTATACCAAATTTCCACTGGCACAATAGGGTATTCGTGCACATCCCCATGAAGACATTTAATTTTCACCCGTGTTACCTGCCTCAAAGCCCCGGGTCGAACCAGGTTTTGGTGGATCATGGACTGCCTAGAGCCCAAATCCACCATTGCCCGCCCGGTATGTGCTCCCTTGTGCCCTTACCGGGACACAGTACGCCTCTCCCGGATCGGGGAAGGGTGCTGGAGGGCCGACAACCCGCATCACCTATCTCACCTCCATCAGCGGGCACTCCCACCGTACGTGAGCTGGTTGACCGCACCTCCAGCATACCTGCCCAGGTGCGCGAAGCGCCGTCTGCGGGGGAAGCCCCATCTCAGCAGCGCTCGGACCCTGGAAGAGACGAGGAGCGGAGGAGAGATTAAAACCTTGGGTTGCCCCCCTTGATGAAACTGGCGGGTGTCGTTAGCGCCTCCTGCGCTGTGTTGGGGTGTGTGGTGTGGGGACCTGTACGCGGATCACGCCTCTGCTGGGTGGTGTCGCGGCATCGATGGCGCCTCCTCCTCCCTCTGCGCGGGCAATTGGCGCGGGGCTGGTACCGGGCGCTCAGTTCTCCTCGGGGCCGCCTGCTCCCGCCGCGCTTCTCGGTGGATGGCCAGGTGGTCTTCGGTCGTAAACATGTGCCACATAGTGAAACCACACTAAACAACACTGTCATAAACATGTGACATATAATAAAACCACACTAAACAACAATGACAAACACATCTTGGGAGAATATTTTCACCGCAACACAACATAAACACAACAGAACAAATTCCCAGAATTCCCTGCAGCACCAACTCTTCCGGGATGCTACAATATAAACAAACGCCATTGGTGGATCTACACCTAACATCTACTGTAATGATGCCAAGTACAGGAGTGTATCTAGTCAATACTACTATGATTACATTGATATTTTTTAGCATCACAAAATCTTATTTCGGTTTTTTATTTATTTATATTATGTTTATAAACATCCAAATTTGTGGTATCATCCAAAACTAATGTAAAGTATCAAAGAAGAGAAGAATAAGTGATTATTACATTTTAACAGGAGTGTAGATAGAACATGTTAAAACAGAAAATAATCAGATATTAACAGTACATGAACAAGTAGATTAATAATTAATTTTCTACCACGTGTCCTTAATAATGTTGACAAAATAATAGGTAGATAAATGACACAATATGTTACTGCATTTGTCAGCAGACTAAGTAGGAGTCTTTGTTTGTTTACTTACTGTTGGGAACTCGCATGGCTGCCGTTTTGTGACCCCAAGATGCAAGAACCAGGAGAGTGGAGAGCAGGTATGATGAGTTTTAAAGGCCTACTGAAATGAATTTTTTTTATTTAAACGGGGATAGCAGATCTATTCTATGTGTCATACTTGATCATTTCGCGATATTGCCATATTTTTGCTGAAAGGATTTAGTATAGAACAACGACGATAAAGATCGCAACTTTTGGTATCTGATAAAAAAAAGGCTTGCCCCTACCGGAAGTAGCGTGACGTAGTCAGTTGAACATATACGCAAAGTTCCCTATTGTTTACAATGATGGCCGCATGAAGTGAGAGAGATTCGGACCAAGAAAGCGACAATTTCCCCATTAATTTGAGCGAGGATGAAAGATTTGTGGATGAGTAAAGTGCAAGTGAAGGACTAGTGGGGAGTTGAAGCTATTCAGATAGGGAAGATGCTGTGAGAGCCGGGGGTGACCTGATATTCAGCTGGGAATGACTACAACAGTAAATAAACACAAGACATATATGTACTCTATTAGCCACAACACAACCAGGCTTATATTTAATATGCCACAAATTAATCCTGCATAAAAACACCTGCGTGTTTGTTACGCTAGCTCCTAGCTCCTCTGCTAGCTCCTAGCTCCATAGAACACGCCAATACAATTCAAACACCTGATCAACACACACAATCACTCAGCCCAAAAGACCGTTCACCTAACCCAAGGTTCATAAAGCTTATATATTTTTAAAAAGTTACGTACGTGACGCGCACATACGGTCAAGCTATCAAATGTTTAGCAGCCAAGGCTGCATACTCACGGTACCTGATATTCAGCTGGGAATGACTACAACAGTAAATAAACACAAGACATATATATACTCTATTAGCCACAACACAACCAGGCTTATATTTAATATGCCACAAATTAATCCTGCATAAAAACACCTGCGTGTTTGTTATGCTAGCTCCTAGCTCCTATGCTAGCTCCTAGCTCCATAGAACACGCCAATACAATTCAAACACCTGATCAACACACACAATCACTCAGCCCAAAAGACCGTTCACCTAACCCAAGGTTCATAAAGCTTTTATATTTTTAAAAAGTTACGTACATACGCAAAAAAAAGTTGCGCACATACGGTCAAGCGATTAAATGTTTAGAAGCCAAAGCTGCATACTCACAGTAGCACGTCTGCGTCTTTGTCATCCAAATCAAAGTAATCTTGGTAAGAGTCTGTGTTGTCCCAGTTCTCTACAGGCGTCTGTGTATCGAAGTCAAAAGTCCTCCTGGTTAGAGTCTCTGTTATCCGAGTTCTTCCATCTTGACTGCATCTTTCGGGAATGTAAACAAAGAAGCGCCGGCTGTGTACTGTTGTTGCTGACTACGTTCGAAAAATACGTCCATTTCGCACCGACAACTTTCTTCTTTGCTTGCTCAGCTTTCTTCTCCATAATGCAATGAACATGATTGCAACAGATTCACGAACACAGATGTCCAGAATACTGTGGAATTATGAAATGAAAACAGAGCTTTTTCGTATTGGCTTCAATGTGGAAGGCATACCCGTGTTCGCCGGTCTACGTCACGCGCATACGTCATCCTCAGAGGCGTTTCGAACCGGAAGTTTAGCGGCAAATTTAAAATGTCACTTTATAAGTTAACCCGGCCGTATTGGCATGTGTTTTAATGTTAAGATTTCATCATTGATATATAAACTATCAGACTGCGTGGTCGGTAGTAGTGGGTTTCAGTAGGCCTTTAATCTCATACAAACAGAAAATGAAGCAGTCTAGCTTACAAAGGTTCCAAACATAAAGTGTTATCATCGAGCACAGAGGAGTGCTAGAGACAAGGCATAAATAGCATACATGTTGATTGGCCGCAGGTGTGGACCAGCTGCCAATCAACAGCAGGTGTGTGAATAAACAGTGCTCAGCGGAACAAGCAGGAAGTGGAAACCAAAATAAGAGCACTGATAGGAAGTAAATACAAAAACGAGGAAAACAAACAGAAATGAAGTGACAGATCGTCACACTTACTACTAAAAGACAAGTTGTCGGGTTTGTTCACTATTTTATTTAAGATTGGTATTGGGACAACGCTACTTTACAACAATAAAGCAAGTTAGCTAAACGTAATTGAAACCGTGTTTGGCTCCTTAATGTATTAGCGTTAGTGTTTTTAGTTATTTACGGTACGTTACAGACTGAAGTACTTGATAATTCGCATTATTTATTCAGTTTATAGTTTTTTTACCTGCAACCCTGTGGCGGTGTGAGGCAGGGACAGACGTCGGTTGGTGCGGTGGCGTGGGCCGCGTGGCTGCACTCCTGCAGGAGAGCTCGGCCATGTGACTGGGTTCGACCAATGAGATGGCCTGGAGAGCTGATGACGAAATCAAAACCTAACTCAATCAAGCGATAGACTCTCTTGGAGTCTATCATTGTAAAACAAACACTGCAATAACTCTACACTGACAATATTCAGATTATGGTGAAACCTGAGAAAAGTACTTTGTGCCCATTTGACATCTACTCTCGTCATCAAAACTCTGGGATTGTAACACTCTGCCATTTGCCATCTGCGGTACTCTCCAAGGTTTCTCATTGTCCCATTGGGTCCAAGGGGGTGGGGGGGGGGGGGGGGGGGGACAGGACACATCTGCGGTACTCTCCAAGGTTTCTTATTGTCCCATTGGGTTGGGTTTTTCCTTGCCCTGATGTGGGATCGTTGTGGCTTGTGCAGCCCTTTGAGACACTCGTGATTTAGGGCTTTATAAGTAAACATTGATTGATTGATGTCGTTTCAGACGCCATTGTGTACTACCAGTTTACAACAACCGCTACTGCACACAGGAAGTTCACTCTCTCAGAGTTGTGGTTGCTCACATAGAAAACTGCACTGAGGGAGTTGCAAGAGAATCGTAAGTCACGCGCTAACCTTGGTGGAATAACCATAAACCAGGGGTCGGCAACCTTTACCACCAGGCCCGGCCCAAACCAATCTGGCGCCCTAGGCAAGATTTTAGGTGGCGCCCCCCACATTGGCAGTGAAGTGTATATACTCACAAGAAACCGAATAGCTTTGTCTTTGACCTTTTTTTTTTACTTAAAGAAAGCAAATTAAAAATCTGAATAGTTAACAAGATAAAACAAAATATGGATAAATAAATACAAAAAATAAAAAATTAATATATGAAATACAATATTTTTTACATACATAAACACAAAATAAAACGTGTCAACAAGTTGCATAAAATAAATTAAAAATACAATATAAATAAGGCACTACACAAAACAAGATATCAAACCAGTATGACTTTAACAACTATATTACAAAAAAAGGGGATCCTACAGAGTTCTCTATTTGTGCTTTTTAATATTGCATTAACTAGAATGACTTACAAATTACTGTACACCAGGGAGTACTGTAATTACCTAACGTTACATAATTATTTTCCATAACAATTTAGCCCCCTCCACAATATTAACCCGACGTTAAAACAGAACTACCTATTTATTGATTAGCAATTGCCGAATCATGTAACATTAGCTTAATGCTAAAAAGCCAGGTTACTATCACATTCTGTAACAGACAAATAATTTCATGTAGGCTAACGTTACCTACCTGCTACCTCTGTCTTTTTCTCGTTTCTCCTCTTCTTTTGTCTTTTTTCTTCCCTGGGCACCTGACAGTTTTGGCCGTTTTGACATCTTGTGTTGATTTTTTTATGTGGTGACGTCCAAAAAGAGTCATGATACGGGAAGGGAGGGGGCACACCGTGCCGGGGGAAGGGGGGCGTAATGTTGTAACAAATAATATTTCTATTAAATAGGCTTTACTTTGCATTTTAATTAACGTGGGATTATTTTATGTATTTAGAAATAATAGTACCAACTTTTTTTTTTTTTTTTTTTTTCCTCCAACATTTGTGGCACTGGCGTGGCACCCCCTGATGGACGGCGCCCTTAGAATTTGCCTATACGGCCTATGCCACGGGCCGGCCCTGTTTACCACTAAAAGAGCCATTTTGACCCGTTTCACAAAATAAAGAAAACAATGGGAGCCACAAAACACTTTTGAAATTTAAAATGAAATAACACTGCATACAAAGGTTTTTTTTGCTTTGTGCTATGTATAAACCAGGGGTCTCAGACACGCGGCCCGCACCTTAATATTACATTTTAATGTTAGTGCGGCCCGCAAGTTTTATATGAATGGCGCTTGACAGCGTCATACTTGCCAATCCTCCCGATTTTTCCAGAAGACTCCCGAATTCCAGAGCAACTATTCTCTCAAATGTATGCTGATTTTCACTCAAACATCAATATTAAAGGCGTGCCGTGATGGCACTGCCTTTGGCGCCCTCTACAAACTGTACAAACAGCGTATCAGCCTAATTACAAGTTGTATGAGGCTTCTGCAGACACACACAAGTGACTGCAAGGCATACTTGTTCAACAGCCATACAGGTTACACTGAGGGTGCCTAAATAAACAACTTTAACACTCTTACAAATATGTGCCACACTGTGAACCCACACCAAACAAGAATGACAAACACATTTCGGGAGAACATCCGCACCGTAACACAACATAAACACAACAGAACAAATACCCAGAATCCCATGCATCTCTAACTCTTCCGGGCTAAATTATACACCCCCCGCTACCACCAAACCCTGCCCCCCACACACCAACCCCCCCCCCCACCCCCCCCCCCCACCCCCGTGCGTCGGTTGAGGTGGGCGGGGTTGGGGGGGGGGGGCGGGGTTTGGTGGTAGCGGGGGTGTATAATGTAGCCCGGAAGAGTTAGAGATGCATGGGATTCTGGGTATTTGTTCTGTTGTGTTTATGTTGTGTTACGGTGCGGATGTTCTCCCGAAATGTGTTTGTCATTCTTGTTTGGTGTGGGTTCAGAGTGTGGCGCATATTTGTAACAGTGTTAAAGTTGTTTATATTGGCACCCTCAGTGTGACCTGTACGGCTGTTGAACAAGTATGCCTTGCAGACAATTACGCGTGTAAGCAGAAGTAAGCATGTGACTGGGCCGGCACGCAGATAGTATGGTAGTATGGTGTAAAAGCGGACGCAAAAGGCAGTGCCATCACGCACGCCCCAATATTGTTGTCCGGGGGAAAATCGGAGGATGGTTGCACCGAGAGATTTTCGGGGGGGGCACAGAAATTCGGAAGTCTCCCGGAAAAATCGGGAGGGTCGGCAAGTATGCAGTTGAGCCGCAGCAGAGTGATTAAAGAGCCGCATGCAGCTCCGGAGCCGCGGGTTGCCGACCCCTGCCATAAACAAACCAAGACGCCGTCAGAGGGCACGCAAACTCTGTGACGCTAGACTACTGAGCATGTGCATCAGTGCTAAACATTTACTAAAGTTAAATAGCCATCAAATACTTTTTTTCAAACTATTTCTGTACATGGTTGGATTTATTACGACAATTCCAGAGGGGAGTATTGTGTTTGTAAATTAATAAGCAACATAACAATACTTGCTGGTGAAATGAAGCCATTTTTATGGGTCATTTTTATGTCACAATTCACATTAAGTAATAAGCCCACACCTCCAAAATCTGAGAATATTGTATTTAAAAAATGGAACCATAAACTCTTTGGGTTCTTAAAAAAAGGATTTTAGCCAGTTCATTTTCAGACTGCCATTTAGTCTGTCAAACTCAATAGATCTTAATCCGGTTTCATGAGATTACCTTGTCTAATATATCAATCAATAACAGGAAACACTTTCCCTGCCACGTTGAAAACTGCCACTATCATCCCAATCCGTATAGCAGGAAATAAACAAGACATCTACAACTACAGACCAATTAGCCTTCTCCCCGTTATATCCAAATAATTGAAAAAAGTGGTTGTTGAAAAACTCACAGAACATCTGGACGATGAAGACCTTCTACATCCCATGCAGTTTGGGTTTCGGGCAAATCACATACTTTGATGCTACTGGTACTTTTCCACTCTGGAGATGTTCGTGTGGCCGGTATACTTCCGTTGCCTTATTATCTGTTGTTGATTTCAATACATGGTACTCGAGCGCCCAATGTCAGTACAAACATGATTAATCACTCCTCAAAAGGGAAGTTTGAGCCAGTTCTGTTCTGTGAAGGACACGGCCCCTCTTCTTATCAGCAGGTGCATCCCTCTCTGTAAGTGTGTGGGGGCTGCCTTCTCACTAAAAGAGTTAACTCCTTTTGTCTTACTTTTAGACCTCTACTGGTGATGCTATGGTTGCGTTGTAAGGGCTGGTCTCCTAAAGCTTTAGTAACACTTGGTATTGTATAATTATGTCTCTGGGGTCCTTTTTACTCAACATTTATGTCATCCAAAAAAACTTGGGATTGACCAGTGTGGTTTTATTCCCTGAGAGGAAGACTGGTTGTGCAACAAAACCTTCTACATCCCATGCAGTTTGAGTTTCGGGAAAATCACTCGACCAAAACTGCATGTTGCCTTCTACAAGAAAAAATAACACAAAACAGGAGAAATATTCTTAGACTTTACTGTCAGTCACCCTACAAAATTAACAACTTTTAAATTGTCGACAAATACTCAGGCCTGGATTAATTCATACCTATATGGTCGGACCCAATGTGTCCGTATCGATAACACAACATCCAGTTTCCCTGCGACTGATACTGGCCTGCCACAAGGCTCTGACATCACCCTCTTCTCTTCTCCATGTACAAACCCCGTTTCCATATGAGTTGGGAAATTGTGTTAGATGTAAATATAAACGGAATACAATAACTTGCAAATCCTTTTAAACCCATATTCAATTGAATGCACTACAGAGACAAGATATTTGATGTTCAAACTCATAAACTTTTTTTTTTTTTTTGCAAATAATAATTAACTTATAATTTCATGGCTGCAACACGTGCCAAAGTAGTTGGGAAAGGGCATGTTCACCACTGTGTTACATGGCCTTTCCTTTTAACAACACTCAGTAAACGTTTGGGAACTGAGGAGACACATTTTTTAAGCTTCTCAGGTGGAATTCTTTCCCATTCTTGCTTGATGTACAGCTTAAGTTGTTCAACAGTCCGGGGGTCTCCGTTGTGGTATTTTAGGCTTCATAATGCGCCACACATTTTCAATGGGAGACAGGTCTGGACTACAGGCAGGCCAGTCTAGTACCCGCACTCTTTTACTATGAAGCCACGTTGATGTAACACGTGGCTTGGCATTGTCTTGCTGAAATAAGCAGGGGCGTCCATGGTAACGTTGCTTGGATGGCAACATATGTTGCTCCAAAACCTGTATGTACCTTTCAGTATTAATGGCGCCTTCACAGATGTGTAAGTTACCCATGTCTTGGGCACTAATACACCCCCATACCATCACAGATGCTGGCTTTTCAACTTTGCGCCTATAACAATCCAGGTGGTTCTTTTCCTCTTTGGTCCGGAGGACACGACGTCCACAGTTTCCATAAACAATTTGAAATGTGGACTCTCAGACCACAGAACACTTTTCCACTTTGTATCAGTCCATCTTAGATGAGCTCAGGCCCAGCGAAGCCGACGGCGTTTCTGGGTGTTGTTGATAAACGTTTTTCGCCTTGCATAGGAGAGTTTTAACTTGCACTTACATATGTAGCGACCAACTGTAGTTACTGACAGTGGGTTTCTGAGGTGTTCCTGAGCCCATGTGGTGATATCCTTTACACACTGATGTCGCTTGTTGATGCAGTACAGCCTGAGGGATCGAAGGTCACGGGCTTAGCTGCTTATGTGCAGTGACAGATTCTCTGAACCCTTTGATGATATTACGGACCGTAGATGGTGAAATCCCTAAATTCCTTGTAATAGCTGGTTGAGAAAGGTTTTTCTTAAACTGTTCAACAATTTGCTCACGCATTTGTTGACAAAGTGGTGACCCTCGCCCCATCCTTGTTTGTGAATGACTGAACATTTCATGGAATCTACTTGTATACCCAATCATGGCACCCACCTGTTCCCAATTTGCCTGTTCACCTGTGGGATGTTCCAAATAAGTGTTTGATGAGCATTCCTCAACTTTATCAGCATTTATTGCCACCTTTCCCAACTTCTTTGTCACGTGTTGCTGGCATCAAATTCTAAAGTTAATGATTATTTGCAACAACAAAAAAATGTTTATCAGTTTTAACATCAAATATGTTGTCTTTGTAGCATATTCAACTGAATATGGGTTGAAAATGATTTGCAAATCATTGTATTCCGTTTATATTTACATCTAACACAATTTCCCAACTCATATGGAAACGGGGTTTGTACATTCAACATTAAGAAAACGGCAACAATGTATTTTGTAAACAAACATAAAATGTCATCCTTTCCAAATATAACTGTTAATAAGGAAATAATACACAATTGTATTGAATATCGTTACCTGGGTGTCATTTTAGACTCAACACTTGGCTTTAAAAAAACATATCAAACAGATGTGCCAGAGTCTTAAGTACAACATCAAAATGTTCAAATGTATCAGGAATGTTTTAACACTGGAGGCAGCTCAAACTTATTTTAATGCAAGGATTATGTCTCCTTTTTATAATTGTATCCCATGTAGCAAAACGACACTGAGGTCATTGGAAACCTTGCAGTCAATCGCTCAAAATCCCTGACTGAAAACCCCAACAACAACAATGTTTAGTCTTTCAAAAATATAGACTGTTCAATTTTGACAACATTCAATACCAATGCCTGGTTCTCGCCCGGAAAAGGGTGGAGTGCCATCTCCGGGTTGGAGAGGAGATCTTGCCCCAAATGGAGGAGTTCAAGTACTTTGGAGTCTTGTTCACGAGTGAGGGAAGAGTGGATCGTGAGATCGACAGGCGGATCGGTGTGGCGTCTTCAGTAATGTGGACGCTGTATTGATCCGTTGTGGTGAAGAAGGAGCTGAGCCGGAAGGCAAAGCTCTCAATTTACCGGTCGATCTACGTTCCCATCCTCACCTATGATCATGAGCTTTGGGTTATGACCGAAAGAACAAGATCACGGGTACAAGCGGCCGAAATTAGTTTCCTCCGCCGGGTGGCGCGTCTCTCCCTTAGAGATAGGGTGAGAAGCTCTGTCATCCGGGAGGAGCTCAAAGTAAAGCCGCTGCTCCTCCACATCGAGAGGAACCAGATGAGGTGGTTCGGGCATCTGGTCAGGATGCCACCCGAACGCCTCCCTAGGGAGGTGTTTCGGGCACGTCCGACCGGTAGGAGGCCACGAGGAAGACCCAGGACACATTGGGAAGACTATCTCTCCCGGCTGGCCTGGGAATGCCTCGGGATCCCCTGGGAGGAGCTGGACGAAGTGGCTTGGGAGAGGGAAGTCTGGGCTTCCCTGCTTAGGCTGCTGCCCCCGCGACCCGACCTCGGATAAGCGGAAGAAGATGGATGGATGGATGGATCAATACCAATGGCCCATAGAATCCTAATAACTCTCACCGGCGCCACTTTCAAGTTTCAAGTTTATTATTCTTCGGTCAATCGTCAACAAAATAAACAAACAGTTGTACATTCTTAAATTGAAAATGAAAATGTTGCAGACCGAAAGGGTTTAGGCTGAAGTTGAACACGTATTGCGCCTAACCCTATAAACAATGTCAAGTACAAAATAAACTTCCGAAAATTATTGAATGTCCATTGTACAACATATTATAAATACACATTATACATAACATAAACACAGTTCAATTATATACACAGTAAAGGCATGTGAAATATCCTTGTAGACATGTTAAACCTTTGTACCAATTTATATACTATAGACAAACAATTGTACTTCCATTATTATTTATAACCCACATTTAGTATTTGAATTAACATTGATCATAGTATTAACTACTGTGTTGATTCTAGAGTGATATATTTTTTCAAGACATTGGTCTTAAAGTGTTTTTTAAATGTGTGAATAGAACTGGAACATTTTAAGGAATAATCCAAGCTGTTCCACAGTTGAACCCCCCTGACAGAAACACATCTACTTTTTAAGCTTGTTCTTATCTTAGCTTTCTGGAAGACAGCTGAACCTCTGAGGTCATAGGGATTCTCTCTGGGTTTAAACCTCTCCTGTAGACACCCAGGCAGCATGTGGTTATGAGCTTTGTACGTCACAATAGCAGTGTTGAGGTCAACAAGATCGTGCAGTTTTAATGTTTTTAATTTAATAAACAGAGCATTGGTATGGTCATGATAATCTGCATAATTTACAATTCTAATCGCTTTCTTTTGAAGTAAGAATATAGATTTAATGTTTGTTTTGTAATTGTTACCCCAGATTTCAACACAATAATTAAGATAAGGGAGTACAAAAGAATTATATAACATGATAAGAGCCTTTTGATTTACGGAGTTTTTTATTTTATGTAACATAGCAATATTTTTTGCCATCTTTGTCTTAAGTATATTTATGTGCAGTTTCCAATTTAATTTATCATCTATATGGATTCCCAAAAATTTTGTTGAATACACCCTTTCTATCTCCATATCATCAATTCTTATATGACACTGTTTGTTATTTTTCCTATTTCCAAAAAATATATATTTTGTTTTATTTAGGTTGATTGATAGTTTATTGGCATCAAACCATTGCTTTAGTATGTGGAGTTCACTCTCTACAGTCCCTAAGAGATGGCCAAGGTCTTGCCCAGAACAGTACAGACTTGTATCATCAGCAAAGAGAATACAGTTGAGTTTTTTAAAGATTTTACAGATATCATTAATGTACAATAAAAACAATTTTGGTCCCAATACAGATACAGATACTTAAGCACTTTGTCCATATTACATTTGCTGTGACAACTAGAATCACACGAGCGTCCACCAGGGGGCAGTGTAGCGTACTCAGATGTAAAACCTCTTTTGCCTTTTCATATAAGGCGATAAAGGACCTCACAACATACCTGAGAAGTCAAACAGATGACTCTTCATTCATAGCTGAACTTAAAAAGTGTCTTTGGAGCAATCAAAGCTGCTCACTGAGGCGGGCACTATGTTTGACCCACATGTCAACTTCATGCCGATTATATTCATGCATGAGCGCATTTTGCTGTCAGGTGTCTGTTGAAATCATGCTTGTTTTTTACAAATGATGACAGATGTTAACAAAAGCATGCATCGTCTGTGTGTTATGATGTAAAGGAGAGGTGGGGTTGTCATGTACGTGTCAATGAGAGGGCATTTTTATTGTTATAATTGTATTGTAGGGACGGCGTGGCGCCGTTGGGAGAGTGGCCGTGCCAGCAACCTGAGGGTTCCTGGTTCGATCTCCAGCTTCTACCAACTTAGTCACGTCCGTTGTGTCCTTGAGCAAGACACTTCGCCCTTGCTCCTGATGGGTCGGGGTTAGGGCCTTGCATGTCAGCTCCAAATGTGTGTGTGAATGGGTGAATGTGAAAATAGTGTCAAAGCGCTTTGAGTACCTTGAAGGTAGAAAAGCGCTATACAAGTATAACCCATTTACCATTTATTGCATGTTATTGTATATTTTTAATTTAGGTTACTAGGGACTGCAGATGGAGTTCCTAAACAATACATTAATTATGAGTTACAATATATTAATTATGAGTTACAATATATTAATTATGAGTTAAAATATATTAATTATGAGTTACAATATATTAATTATGAGTTACAATATATTAAATTAGTTACAATAAATTAATTATGCGCCAGGTGGCGGTAATGAACATTGCCACACTGTGTTGGATACATTTGCTAGCTTTTCAGCCACAAAGCCATCATTAATCTGCACCAAAAACAACTTCCATGACATTTTGTGAAAATCAATCGTTGCGAATGTTCGCGTTGTAAGCCTTCATTACTCGCACGCCACATAAACACCCCTCCTTCTTTTGTTTTGAAGGTTTTTCCGGCGTCATTATGCTTTTGTTGTGAAGACCGGATCCGGAAGTGGAGTGGCAGGTACGCCTGCAGCACGTGTGGCTTGACAGCGCGGTGAGCCAGTAACCGGAGCTCGGCGGCTCTTTAGCGGGAACTCAGTGACTCCAGCGCGGGCAGCGAGAGCACCTTTGACAGCGTCTGACCACCTGGAGCGACTGCGATGACGTCTCGCAGGTAGAACAAGCACTTTTTCTTCTCTTCTCGTCACGTGGCGTGTCACCTGTCATGGCGTCCACGTGTTTTCTTCACACCTGCTTCACTTTGCGTGCAACGACGTCTGATTGAAATGTTATCAAAACATCCAAAATATTCAGTGGACAATATTTCCATGTTTTACATTAAAAAAGTAAAACATTTAAAAAAATAATTAATCAAGCAATTTATTAGTATTTAAAAAAAAAATACTTATGCTGTATAAATTGTATAATATAATTATGAGGTAAATATTTTTTCTGTACTGATTTTGGGACAAGACATCAAATATATAGTGTTACTCGCATATTTTAGGTATATTTTGTTGTATTGCAAGAATAAAGTCGTTTATATTAAAAATGTTGATTTTATGCGTTATATAAGACAAAAAATGTGGTGCAGTAAAGTTATGTATATTTTTAAAACTAAGCTTTTGTGACAAAGTCACATTTTCTTTTGAAATATTTTTGATTAAAATTCAATAAAGTTGATGAACTCAGTATTTTTGGTTTCAGCATCCCCGCGAACCCGAGGTGTGTGTGTGTGTTTGTGTGTGTGTGTGTGTGTGTGTGTGTGTGTGTATATACATATATATATATATATATATATATATATATATATATATATATATATATATATATATATATATATATATATATATACATACACACATACACCTCTCGGGTTCTATATGTGCGGGTTCTATATAATATATATATATATGTATATATATATATATATATATACATGTATATATATATATATATATATATATATATATATATATATATATATATATATATATATATATGTATACCTGTGTGTGTGTGTGTATATATATGTTTGTATATAAAAATGTGTGTGTGTATATAGATGTACTGTATGTATATATATATAGTTATATATATTATATGTATACGTGTGTGTGTATATATATATATATATATATATATATATATATATATATATATATATATATATATATATATATATGCGGCGTGTATATATATAGATAGATAGATAGATAGATAGATAGTACTTTATTGATTCCTTCAGGAGAGTTCCCTCAGGAAAATTCAAATTCCAGCAGCAGTGTACAGAATTGGGATCGAATTTAAAAAAGTAAATAATGGGGGTATAAATGGAAACAAAATAGAAAAATATTACAGTAGAATAAAAACAAAAAGCATCAATGAGAATACAAATATAACAGTAAAATAAGAATATAACAAGAGAAACTAGGCATTAGTGACCATGTTATGAAAACGTATTACACTGTTATTGTTTTGCATCCCCCGTCATTCTAGTACCCCCCTCCCTCCCAGAGAGGAGTTGTACAGTCTAATGGCGTGTGGGACAAAGTGTGTGTATATATATGTATGTATGTGTGTGTATATATATATATATATATATATATATATATATATATCCATCCATCCATCCATCCATTTTCTACCGCTTATTCCCTTCGGGGTCACGGGGGGCGCTGGAGCCTATCTCAGCTACAATCGGGTGGAAGGCGGGGTACACCCTGGACAAGTCGCCATCCCATCACAGGGCCAACACAGATAGACAGACAACATTCACACTCGCATTCACACACTAGGGCCAATTTAGTGTTGCCAATCAACCTATCCCCAGGTGCATGTCTTTGGAAGTGGGAGGAAGCCGGAGTACCCGGAGGGAACCCACGCAGTCACGGGGAGAACATGCAAACTCCACACAGAAAGATATCCCGAGCCCGGGATTGAACCCAAGACTACTCAGACCTTCGATATATATATATATATATATATATATATATATATATATATATATATATATATATATATATATATATATATATATATATATATATATATATATATGTATATATGTGCATATATGTATAGATTTTTGTATGTATGTATATATATTAGAAATATATATGTAAATAGTATATATATAATATACTCTGCAATATCATTTTACGTGACCCACTATATCATGTGTATGTATTGTTGAATGTGTCAAAAAAGTACTTATACACACACACTGAAATCTTTTAATCAGTGTATTTTTAATAAGTCAAATAAATAGACACACTTTTAGAAAAAAAAATGCTATTTTCCATGTTGGGTGTTTTATATGATTCTTAATATTTCATCCTGTTTCATGCTTTTATTTCTTTGAATATTGTTTGTTCCTGAAGCACTTTTTCATTCAAATGGTAAGTCCATCACAAATAAAACGTTTTTTTTTTGTTATTTCTGGTGGGCGTTGCGGCGTCCTACTGTGTTAACGGTCCCTGAAGGCAGCGTAAAAACACCCCCATCTCGTACAGAAGGACCACTCTGTTCTAAGAGAGCACAGTTCAATGTAAATATCTTGTGTTTGTACACATCTATACCCTGTAATTGGGGAAAGACTTTAATGTCTCTTGCTTTCATGTCAGCATTTAAGCTAACGAGCTGGTGCCAGTTAGCCTGTGAGTTTAGCAAAGTTTTTCCATCATTTTGATTTGAAACCGAAACAAAATAAAAGTCTAAACTAATTTTATAGTGATTATGATTATTCGTGTTGTTATCGTTACATTTGACTATATCGACTATATACGTATCTTGTACTTGGTATCATTATCGTGGATATTTGTATCGAGCCACCCATTTGTTTACATTGTGACGCCGGTGAGCTATTGTATCCCCCTACGGTGTTTTGCTATTCCTCGTCCTGCAACGTACTTTTATTTGTCTCCACGGAGGCCAGGATTAGTCATTTAGAAGTAGCTAAAACACTGTGGACAGACGTTAGCTGCGAGCTAGCTATGGTTTAAAGCGCCGCTTGCACAGCGGCGCTTTAATGTTTATAGCTCCACCTTTATCTTTAGTTTTGAAGCCAAAATGTCTTCTGTCTTCCACGCTGCAATAGGTTTAACTGTTAGCATCGGGTTTAACTGCTAGCATCACTTTTAACTGCTAGCATCAGATTTAACTGTTAGCATCAGGTTTAACTGCTAGCATCAGGTTTAACTGTTTGCATCAGGTTTAACTGCTAGCATCAGGTTTAACTGCTAGCATCAGGTTTAACTGCGAGCATTACTTTTAACTGCGAGCATCAGTTTTAACTGCTAGCATCACGTTTAACTGCTAGCATCACGTTTAACTGCTAGCATGAGGTTTAACTGCTAGCATCACGTTTAACTGCGAGCATTACATTTAACTGCTAGAATCACGTTTAACTGCTAGCATCACGTTTAACTGCTAGCATCACGTTTAACTGCTAGCATCAGGTTTAACTGCTAGCATCACATTTAACTGCTAGCATCAAACTGCTAGCATCACATTTAGCTGCAAACATCAAACTGCTAGCATCACATTTAACTGCTAGCATCACATTTAACTGCTAGCATTACATTTAACTGCTAGCATTACATTTAACTGCCTGCATCATATTTAACTGCTAGCATTACATTATCAGCTAGCATCACTTTTAACTGCTAGCATCACTTTTTAGTGATTTTGAAGCAGCTAAAACATTATGGACGGACGTTAGCTGCGAGCTAGCTATGTTTTAAAGCACTTTAGGGCAGTGCTTTAGTGTTTATAGCTCCACTTTTATTGTTAGTTTTGAAGCCAAAATGTCTTCCACACTGTTTCTGCTTGTAAGTGGAAAGTGTAATATAAGTGGGGGGAAAAAAAGTACAGGTATTTTTCAAAGGCAGCATAGTACCGTTTAGAGTTCACCTGTGAGTCGCGGTATACCGTACTACCCTCGTTAACGGTCACATGTGGCACGTGATTAGTGTAAATAAAATGAGCATGAAGTCGTTAGTGGGAGGAAAATGAAGTCACTCGTGTCACTGACACTCTTTGTGACTCACTTCTTTATCAGCACACAACAACCTGTGTGGAGGATGGAGATAACACACACACACACACACACACTACACACACACATACACATACACACGCACGCACACAAACACACACATATATATACTATATATGTATATATATCAGGGTTTCCCGCAGCGCTTTGTAGTTAAGGCGGCCGCCTTAACAACAAAGCGCCACCGCCTAAACTAAAGTCTTATTATTATTTATTTATTTTTAATATTTTTTTTATTATTATTATTTTTTTGGTCCTGTCGAGCTTCTCAGGCAAATCATATAGTTGATGTAGATGCCCATATAGGCTGTTCAGATTTACTTTACAAAAGAGAAGTGTAGGATACTTCTCTTGTTGCCTTATTTGTATTTGACTTTATTAAATGTATTTATATTATCATTTGGTGCTAAACTAAAGTCTTAACAAGCTGCTACGCTTCGTACTGCCTCTGTCAGTACATCTCTGCTGCACGCAGCATTGTCCCACCCTCAGAACTATCTGATTGGTTACACGCAGAGCGGTAACAGCCAATCAGCAGTGTGTATTCAGAGCGCATGTAACAGCCAATCAGTAGTGCGTATTCAGAGCGGTAACAGCCAATCAGCAGTGCGTATTCAGAGCACATGGAGTCAGTGCTCACAGCAGAGGCAAGCAGAGAGGAAAGACTGTGCGGGTTAGCAGAAAGGTGTTTAGCAGGTGAGCATAAGGCAGCAGACTCTCCCCAATTTATAATAAACTGCTAGTAACATCACTATGAGCCCGTTGACGTTATAGAAATATAAGCGGCAGCTCAGCTCGCTCGCAGTCCTTTAGGTGAAGGCTAATTAGCTTTTAGCGTACCGTTAGCTAATTTTGCGGTGCGTGCGTGTGTGCGTGTGTGTTACATACAGCAAAACCCTGTCTGTCTGAGAGAAAGACAAGCATTATTGACCTACAGTTAACAACTAAGTTATTTCACTTTACCTTTTCCTGTGTTGAAGCAGCAAAAAAGGACATTATGTTAAATGAAGAGTTTCTGTCTCTGATAGTTGATATAATAATGTAACTGCATCATAAAGCCTACATGAACTCCATGGTGTTCAGGGATGAATAGTCTCTCCTATTGCTATTGTACTATTTTTTCAGCTATAGTTAAAAGTTAAAGTTAAAGTACCAATGATTGTCACACACACAAGGTGTGGCGAAATTATTCTCTGCATTTGACCCATCACCCTTGATCACCCCCTGGGAGGTGAGGGGA
>NC_084731.1:71347859-71362859 GCF_033978785.1 Entelurus aequoreus
AAAGCGTGGGGGAATAAGTAAAACTATGGTAATCCCCTCACATTTGAAATGTGTCACTTGTAGAATCGCTCTTCAGACTTTCACGTGACCAAAGTTCCAGGTGCATTCTGGTCCAGAGGTCTGGTCTTGCTGACCCTGTGCCGAGACTCTGCAGAATAGTCTAGACCTTTCCATTTCTCTCCATGGAGGTATCTTTCCCTCTCCTCTGTCAGGAAGTGCAGCTCAGCTCTTTTGACAAAGTGCAGCCGAGATAAAAGCCCAAACATGACGTGTTTGCGGTGACACACCAGTCCTATTTTTATCCTGGCGTATAACGACCGTGCGTCATGCAGATCCACCACTTCCTCTACAATCAATAGTCACACATTTTCTTTAGGAGGGATGGTGAAAAACTACGTGGAGTGTCATCATTTTCACTGCGTTTGTCTGCTTTTCGCTTTTTCAAAATAAATGTTGGTTCTTTCAGGGTGTAGTCAGTAGGGTCTCAGTCATAAAAATGTTAAAAATAATTAGTATATATATTTTTTCTCCGCACTTAATCAACTTCAGATCTATCTGTCGATATAAAGTTATTTTTATTAATTTTTTAAGCCTGTTTTTTATGGTAACCACACAAAATATTTCAAAGTGTAATATTTGATGTGAAATAATTGCAGCATTAAATATGTCAATAATTCATAACAACATTGATTTTGATTCATTAGTATTTTTTGAGCAATAACAGTTAAAAAAAAAACACAGAATAAAATTTTTAGGGATCCAAAATTGTCCCACTCATAAAAGTGCTTTTTTTTAAAACTTTCAACGCTTAAATCTCGAGTTCAACTTCAGATCTGTCTGTAGATTATACATTATTGTTTTTTTTATTTGTTTATTTTATGCCCTTTTTGTCGAACAAAACTTTATATGGCAAAAACACAAAATATGCAATATTTTCCCACAAAATATGTCAAAGTGTAATATTTGATGTGTCAATAATTCATAACAACATTGATTTTGATTCATTGTTTTTTTTATAGCTATGACAGTTAAAAAAAAACATCTCACTAAAATTCTTAGGGATCCAAAAGGGTCCCTCTCATAAAAGGGTTAAAAATCATTTATATTTTTTTTTATACTTGCAACGCTTAAATCTTTATATCTACTTCAGATCTATCTGTAGATTAGACATTTTTATTTGTTTGTTTTATGTCCTTTTTGTCGAACAAAACTATAAGGCAAACATACAAAATATGCACACCTTTCCCACAAAATAATTAAAAGTGTAATATTTGATGTGAAATAATTGCAGCATTAAATGTGTCAATAATTCATAACAACATTGATTTTGATTCATTATTATTTTTTGAGCAATGACTGTTTTAAAAAAAACATCTCACTAAAATTCTTAGGGACCCCCACTCATAAAAGTGCTTTTTTTTTTACTTTTGCTGCTTAGATCTCCATATCAACTTCAGATCTATCTGTAGATTATACATTTGTATTGTTTTTTTATGTTTATTTTTATTTTATTTTTTTTATGCCCTTTTTGTCAAATAAAACTTTTTATGGCAAGAACACAAAATATGCAATATTTTCCCACAAAATATTTCCAAGTGTAATATTTGATGTGAAGTAATTGCAGCATTAAATATTTCAATAATTCACAACAGATATTGATTCATTATTTTTTTATTTTTTTTAGCTATGACAGTTTAAAAAACCATCTCACTAAAATTCTTAGGGATCCAAAAGGGTCCCACTCATAAAAGTGCTTTTTTTTTTTTTTTACTTTCAACGCTTAAATCTCTATTTCAACTTCAGGTCTATCAGTAGATTATACATTTTTATTGTTTTTTGCGGTTTATATTTTGATTTGTTTTATGTCCTTTTTGTCGAAGAAAACTTTAAATGGCAAAAACACAAAATATGCAATATTTTCCCACAAAGTATTTCAAAGTGTAATATTTGATGTGAAGTAATTGCAGCATTCAATAAGTCAATAATTCATAACAACATTGATTTTAATTCATAATTTATTTATTTTTTAGCTATGGCTAAAATACTTAGAGATCCAAAAGGGTCCCACTCATAAAAGTGTTAAAAATCATTTATATTGTTTTTGTACTTGCAACGCTTAAATCTCTATATCAACTTCAGATCTATCCGTAGATTGGACATTTTTTATTGTTTTTTTTATTTGTTTGTATTATGCCCTTTTTGTTGAAGAAAACTTTACATGAGAAAAACACAAAATATGCAATATTATTCCAAAAATATGTCAGTGTAATATTTGATGTGAAGTAATTGCAGCATTAAATATGTCAATAACTCATAACAACATTGATTTTGATTCGAGCAATGACTGTTTAAAAAAAAAAATCTCACTAAAATTCTTAGGACCCAAAAGGGTCCCACTCATAAAAGCACATCTTTTTTAACTTTCGATGCTTAAATCTCGATATCAACTTCAGATCAATCTGTAGATTATACATTTTTTTATTGTTTTTTGATGTTTGTATTTTGATTTGTTAGTTTTATGCCCTTTTTGTTGCAGAAAACTTTACATGGCAAAAACACAAAATATTTCAAAGTGTAATATTTGATGTGAAGTAATTGCAGCATTAAATATGTCAATAGTTCATAACAACATTGATTTTGATTCATTGTTATTTTTGAGCTATGACATCTCACTAAAATTATTAGGGACCCAAAAGGGTCCCACTCATAAAAGTGTTAAAAATCCTTTTTTTTTTTTTTAAACTTTCAACACTTAAATCTTGAGATCAACTTCAGATCTATCTGTAGATTAGACATGTTATTGTTTTTTGATGTTTGCTTATTTATTAGTTTATTTTATGCCCTTTTTGTCGAAAAAAAAACTTTAAATGGCAAAAACACAAAATATTTTCCCACAAAATATTTCAAAGTGTAATATTTGATGTGAAGTAAATGGAGCATTAAATATGTCAATAATTCATAACAACATTGATTTTGATTCTTTTTTTCTTTTTTTTTTTTAGCTATGACAGTTAAAGAAAAAAACATCTCACTAAAATTCTTAGGGATCCAAAAGGGTCCCACTCATAAAAGTGTTAAAAATAATGATTTTTTTTTTTTTAACTTTCAACGCTTAATTAATTTTTCCTGCCCTAGCCATGTCAGATTAATCAGGTGTCTTTCCTCTCTTCTTTGTGACCATCTCTCACTGCACAGCCCTCTAATAAGTCATTGACTGCCCCCTGGTGGATGATACGTGTAATGCACACATCGCATCCTATACGTCAGGATTTTAAAGGCCTACTGAAACCCACTACTACCGACCACGCAGTCTGATAGTTTATATATCAATGATGAAATCTTAACATTACATCACATGCCAATACGGCCGGGTTAGATTACTAAAGTGCAATTTTAAGTTTCGCGCGAAATATCCTGCTGAAAACGTCTCTGTATGATGACGCCTTCGCGTGACGTCACGGATTGTAGAGGACATTTTGGGACAGCATTGTGGCCAGCTATTAAGTCTGTTTTCATCGCAAAATTCCATAGTATTCTGGACATCTGTGTTGGTGAATCTTTTGAAATTTGTTCAATGAACAATGGAGACAGCAAAGAAGAAAGCTGTAGGTGGGAAGCGGCGTATTTCGGCCGGCTGCAGCTTTACCATTGGCCTGTGGAGAACTGGGACAACAGAGACTCTTACCAGGAGGACTTTGAGTTGGATACGCATGCTTGTGGAGATGGGACAACAGAGACTCTTACCAGGAGGACTTTGAGTTGGATACGCAGACGCGGTACCGTGAGTACGCAACCAGAATGTTGCCATAAGCATTTTGTTTAATTTGTATGTGTAACGCAGTACGCAGCTGCGGCTACCAAACATTTGATCGCTTGCCCGTACGTGCGTGCCGCTATGTGCATGTCACGTACGTAACTTTGGGGACTTTGGGGATATATATGTGCTGTATGAACTTTGGGGAGGTGAACGGTACTTTGGGCCGTGGGATTGAGTGTGTTGTGGGATTTGTATTGGCGGGTTATATGGACGGGAGGGGGGAGGTGTTTGTTATGCAGGATTAATTTGTGGCATATTAAATATAAGCCTGGTTGTGTTGTGGCTAATAGAGTATATATATGTCTTGTGTTTATTTACTGTTTTAGTCATTCCCAGCTGAATATCAGGTACCACCCGCCTCTCACAGCATCTTCCCTATCTGAATCGCTTCCACTGCCCTCTAGTCCTTCACTCTCACTTTCCTCATCCACAAATCTTTCATCCTCGCTCAAATTAATGGGAAAATCGTCGCTTTCTCGGTCCGAATCGCTCTCGCTGCTGGTGGCCATGATTGTAAACAATGTGCAGATGTGAGGAGCTCCACAACCGGTGACGTCACGCTCATATCGTCTGCTACTTCCGGTACAGGCAAGGCTTTTTTATCAGCGACCAAAAGTTGCGAACTTTATCGTCGATGTTCTCTACTAAATCCTTTCAGCAAAAATATGGCAATATCGCGAAATTATCAAGTATGACACATAGAATGGACCTGCTATCCCCGTTTAAATAAGAAAATCGCATTTCAGTAGGCCTTTAAGTTAAAAAAACGAATTACACTGATGTTGTAGAGCAGTGGTCCCCAACCTTTTTGTAACTGCGGACCGGTCAACGCTTGAAAATTTGTCCCACGGACCGGGGGAGCGGGGGGATGTTTTTTTTTTTTGTCATAAAAAAATACAATCATATGTGCTTACGGACTGTATCCCTGCAGACTGTATTGATCTATATTGATATATAATGTAGGAACCAGAAATATTAACAGAAAGAAACAACTCTTTTGTGCGAATGAGTGTGAATGAGTGTAAATGGGGGAGGGAGTTTTTTTGGGTTGGTGCACTAATTATAAGTGTATCTTGTGTTTTTTATGTTGATTTAATAAAAATACAAAAAATATATATAAATATTTTTATTTATTTATTTCTTGTGCGGCCCGGTACCAATCGATCCATGGCCCGGTAACGGGCTGCGGCCCGGTGGTTTGGGACCACTGGTGTAGAGGACTCAAAAACATATGTATCACTTCTGATATGTTTGACGTTGTAGTTTGAAATTTTCGAAATTATGAGTTTCTTAGAATCGGGATGCAAAAGAATCTCACACAGCTCACTACGCTTTACGCTGCACCTTTACTGTAACGCGGGTATTGAGCCCGATCGCCACCGAATTCAACAGGCGCCACAAGAGGGCCCTCAAGCACGTGTCTGTAAAATATGAGCAAGATTGGTGAAAAAACATGGCCGCCATCGAGCGAAACGTCTTTGCAGGGATGCAAAATATGAAGCCTAAGACAGACACGTTTTCATTGGTTTGTAAGGGTGAGTTACTGGTAATCAACACCAATACTGACAGAATGTAGTATGAATGTAAGAATAGTTTGAATGTTGAAGAGTTTGAATTTCCAGGAAAAACGGGAATTTGGTTTGGAACTTGGAAAAATGTCCCATTCATTTCAATGGGAACTTCCTGGAATTTTGGGGGAAAGCGGGATTTTTTTGGAAATGATTAGGAGCATGAATGTCCTGAATGAGCTGAATTGGTTGGTGTTGGAATTGTTGAAATCGGTCAAGAAATGTTGAAGTAGTAACAGTTTTTTAATTGACAAATAGTATCACAGAATTTCGGGAAAACTGGGAATTTTTCAAGTTCTTAAACCAACTTGGTTTTTTGTCCTGACTAAGACGAATGTTTTGACAGTGGAACGGTTGAAATGGGTTGGACAATGTGAAAGGAATCATCGCACTAAAAAAGGTTGGAAATAAGGTTAGAAAAAGACAGAATTCCTGGAAATTCGTTGAACGTGGAAAAATGGTTGAATGTTGATGAGTTGAATGTGTTGAAGGTGGAATTGTTTGAATAGGTTGAATCTGTTGAAAAATGTGGGTATTGTGGAAGTTTAAAAAATGTATAATTCATTTTGAATGGGGAAAATGTCCCTAAAAACTGGGAATTCTAGGAAATCCAGGATTCTTTTTAGAAATATTGAAGGAGAGCACACAATTCCTGAACAGGCTGAATATTTTGAAGTTGAAACGGTTTGAATAGGATAAAAAATGTGGGAGTTGTGGAACTTTAAAAAATGTTCCATTCTTTCCAATGGGAATTTCGGGAGAAGCAGGAATTTTTGGGGGAAAATGCTAAAAAATGTGTATGTTCTGAATATAAAATGGTTAGTATTGGAATTTTTCAAATCGGTCGAGAAATGTTGAAGTAGTAACATTTTTAATTGCGAAATGGTATTACAGAATTCCTGGAATTTAGAGAAAACCGTGAATTTTTCCAGTTAAAAAAAAAAACAACTTTTTTTTTGTCCTGATTAAGAGGAATGTTTTGACGGTGGAACGGTTGAAGTGGGTTGAAAAATGTGAAAGGAGTAGTCGACAGAAAAAAAGGGTGGAAATATGGTTTGAAAAAACAGGGATTCTGGGAATTCCTGGAAAGTTTTTGAACTTGGAAAAGTTATAGTTTGAAGGTCCAGGATGGGGTTGTGTTGAAGGTGGAATGGTTGGAATCGGTTGAAAAATGTGGGAATTGTGCAATTTGGAAACATGTCCCATTCATTTCAAAGGAAACTTCCTGGAAATTTGGGAATTTTGGGGAAAAGCGGGATTTTTTGGGAAATGATTAGGAGCATGAATGTCCTGAATGAGCTGAATTGGTTAGTGTTGGAATTGTTTAAATCGGTCAAGAAATGTTGAAGTAGTAACAGTTTTTTAATTGACAAATAGTATCACAGAATTTCGAGAAAACCGGGAATTTTTTAATTTCTTAAACCAACTTGTTTTTTTGTCCTGACTAAGAGGATTGTTTTGACTGTAGAACGGTTTAAATGGGTTGGAAAATATGAAATGAGCCATCGCACTAAAAAAGGTTGGAAATAAGGTTAGAAAAAGACAGAATTCCTGGAAATGTGTTGAACTTTGAAAAATGGTTGTTTGAATTTCCAGGATGTGTTGAAGGTGGAATGGTTTGAATCGGTTGAAAAATGTGGGAATTGTGGAAGTTTGAAAAATGGAGAATTCATTTTGAATGGGGAAAATGTCCCTAAAAACTGGGAATTCTAGGAAATGCAGGAATTTTTTAGAACTATTGAAGGAGAGCACACAATTCCTGAACAGGCTGAATATTTTGAAATTGGAACGATTTGAATCGGATAGAAAATGTGGTAGTTGTGGAACTTTGAAAAATGTCCCATTCTTTCCAATGGGAATTTCGGGAAAAGCTGGATTTTTTTTGGGAAATGCTAAAACATTTGTATGTTCTGAATGAGTTAAAATGGTCAGTATTGGAATTTTTCAAATCGGTCGAGAAATGTTGAAGTAGTAACATTTTTAATTGAGAAATGGTATTACAGAATTCCTGGAATTTCGGGAAAACCGTGAATTTTTCCAGCTAAAAAAACAACTTTGTTTTTTTGTCCTGTTTAAGAGGACTGTTTTGACGGTGGAACGGTTGAAGTGGGTTGAAAAATGTGAAAGGAGTAATCGACAGAAAAAAGGGTGAAAATACGGTTTGAAAAAACGGGAATTCTGGGAATTCCTGGAATTTTTTTGAATTTGTAAAAATGATAGTGAATGTCCAGTATGAGTGGAATGTGTTGAAGGTGAAATGGTTTGAATCGGTTGAAAAATATGGGAATTGTGCAATTTGGAAACATGTCCCATTCATTTCAAAGGAAACTTCCTGGAAATTTGGGAATTTTGGGGAAAAGCAGGACTTTTTTGGAAATGATTAGGAGCATGATTGCCCTGAATGAGCTGAATTGGTTGGTCTTGGAATTGTTGAAATTGGTCAAGAAATGTTGAAGTAGTAACAGTTTTTTATTTGAAATATATTCCCGGAAAACCGGGAATTTTTCAAGTTCTTAAACCAACTTGGTTTTTTGTCCTGACTAAAAGGAATGTTTTGACAGTGGAACAGTTGAAATGGGTTGGAAAATGTGAAAGGAGTCCTCGCACTAAAAAAGGTTGGAATTAAAGTTAGAAAAAAAAACCAATGTGTTGAACGTGGACAAATGGTTGTTTGAATTTCCAGAATGAGTTGAAGGTGGAATGGTTTGAATCTGTTGAAAAATTTTTTTGTGGAAGTTTGAAAAATGGATAATTCATTTTGAATGGGGAAAATGTCCCTAAAAACTGGAAATTCTAGGAAATCCAGGAATTATTTTAGAAGAAGAGCACACAATTCCTGAACAGGCTGAATATTTTGAAGTTGGAACGGTTTGAATCGAATAAAAAATGTGGGAGTTGTGGAACTTTGATAAAAGACCGAATGCTAGGTTTGGTTTTTGTTGAACGTGACCCCGGCGGACAGTGCTGCACTTTTCCTACATGTCCTCATCATGTGGGTCTACAGGTGGTTCCACCCCAACATCAGTGGAATCCAAGCAGAGCAGCTCCTGTTGACCCGGGGCGTCCACGGCAGCTTCCTGGCCCGGCCCAGCAAGAGCAACCCTGGGGACTTTACCCTTTCTGTCAGGTAAACCTACACCTGTCTGTCTGTCTGTCTCTGTCTGTCTGTCTGTCTGTCTGTAAGTGAGAGAGAGAGAGATTGTGAGTGTGAGTGCTTTCAACGCTAAATTCTCTAAATCAACTTCAGATTTATTCGCCACTTATAAGTTTTTATAATTTTTTAAAATGTTTTTTTTGTGTTTGTTTATTCCCTTTTTGTCAAAGCAAACTAGTTTTTAAAATGGCAAAAACACAAAATATGCAAAAGAAAATGTCAAAGTGTAATATTTAATGTGAAGTAATAAAATATGTCAATAATTCATAACAACATTGATTTTGATTCATTATTATTTTTTGAGCAATGACAGTTTAAAACAAAATCCCACTAAAATTTTTGGGAATCCAAAAAGGTCCCACTCATTAAGTGTTAGAAATAAGTCATATTATTTAATTTTATTTTTTTACTTTCAACTTTAAGTTCTCTAGATCAACTTCAGATTTATTCGCCGTTTATACGTTTTTATAATTTTTTTAAATGTTTTTTTATGTTTGATTTATTCCCTTTTTGTCAAAGCAAACTAGTTTTGGAAATGGCAAAAACACAAAATGTGCAAAAGAAAATGTCAAAGTGTAATATTTAATGTGAAGTAATTAAATTTGTCAGTAATTTATAACAACATTGATTTTGATTCATTATTATTTCTGGAGTAATGACAGTTTTACAGGAAAAACATTGAGTCAATTTTGCAACTTTTGATGGTTACATCTCATTGAGAAGCAGGCTGTATCAGCATTGAAGCATGTGATATCAGGACTGGAAATCGGATACTGTATCACTTTGCATATTCAAATGGCTCGGGCGTGTTTGATGCACAAAGGCGGTTGTTGTTAGAACAAAGATGCACAGGAAGTGGTCATTTGCTATCTCTCTGCAAACTGTCAACACTGCAAACATGTAGGGACAGTCAAAAGACAACAACAGGAAGTTATATCTACAGCGCAACATCCTCCAAAATGTCTCAGTAACTGCGGGCCAGTTACTTAGGTCTTGCGTGCGTGCGTGCGTGCACGTATGTATGTATGAATATATACAAACCCCGTTTCCATGTGAGTTGGAAAATTGTGTTAGATGTAAATATAAACGGAATACAATGATTTGCAAATCATTTTCAACCCATATTCAGTTGAATATGCTACAAAGACAATCATGGGCTCAGAAACACTTCAGAAACCCACTGTCAGTAACTACAGTTGGTCGCTACATCTGTAAGTGCAAGTTAAAACTCTCCTATGCAAGGTGAAAACCGTTTATCAACAACACCCAGAAACGCCATCGGCTTCGCTGGGCTTGAGCTCATCTAAGATGGACTGATACAAAGTGGAAAAGTGTTCTGTGGTCTGACGAGTCCACATTTCAAATTGTTTTTGGAAACTATGGACGTCGTGTCCTCCGGACCAAAGAGGAAAAGAACCATCCGGATTGTTATAGGTGCAAAGTTGAAAAGCCAGCATCAGTGATGGTATGGGGGTGTATTAGTGCCCAAGACATGGGTAACTTACACATCTGTGAAGGCGCCATTAATGCTGAAAGGTACATACAGGTTTTGGAGCAACATATGTTGCCATCCAAGCAACGTTACCATGGACGCCCCTGCTTATTTCAGCAAGACAATGCCAAGCCACGTGTTACATCAACGTGGCTTCATAGTAAAAGAGTGCGGGTACTAGACTGGCCTGCCTGTAGTCCAGACCTGTCTCCCATTGAAAATGTGTGGTGCATTATGAAGCCTAAAATACCACAACAGAGACCCCCGGACTGTTGAACAACTTAAGCTGTACATCAAGCAAGAATGGGAAAGAATTCCACCTGAGAAGCTTAAAAAATGTGTCTCCTCAGTTCCCAAACGTTTACTGAGTGTTGTTAAAAGGAAAGGCCATGTAACACAGTGGTGAACATGCCCTTTCCCAACTACTTTGGCACGTGTTGCAGCCATGAAATTCTAAGTTAATTATTATTTGCAAAAAAAAAATAAAGTTTATGAGTTTGAACATCAAATATCTTGTCTTTGTAGTGCATTCAATTGAATATGGGTTGAAAAGGATTTGCAAATCATTGTATTCCGTTTATATTTACATCTAACACAATTTCCCAACTCATATGGAAACGGGGTTTGTATATGTATGTATATATGTGTGTATGTATGTGTATATATATGTATGTATTTTTGTATGTATATACCTGTATATATGTATGTATTTTTGTATGTATGTATATATGTATGTATGAATGTGTATATATATGTATGTACCATATTTTTCGGACTATAAGTTGCTCCGGAGTATAAGTCGCACCGGCCGAAAATGCATAATAAAGAAGGAAAAAAACATAAGTCGCACTGGAGTATAAGTCGCATTTTTTGGGGAAATTTATTTGATAAAACCCAACACCAAGAATAGACATTTGAAAGGCAATTTAAAATAAATAAAGAATAGTGAACAACAGGCTGAATAAGTGTACGTTATATGACGCATAAATAACCAACTGAGAACGTGCCTGGTATGTTAACGTAACATATTATGGTAAGAGTCATTCAAATAACTATAACATATAGAACATGCTATACGTTTACCAAACAATCTGTCACTCCTGATCGCTAAATCCGATGAAATCTTATACGTCTAGTCTCTTACGTGAATGAGCTAAATAATATTATTTGATATTTTACGGTAATGTGTTAATAATTTCACACATAAGTCGCTCCTGAGTATAAGTCGCACCCCCGGCCAAACTATGAAAAAATCTGTGACTTATAGTCCAAAAAATACGGTATATATGCCATCCTTCCATCCATCTTCTTCCGCTTATCTGAGGTCGGGTCGCGGCGGCAGCAGCCTAAGTAGGGAAGCCAAGACTTTCCACTCCCCAGCCACGTCGTCCAGCTCTTCCGGGTGGATCCCGAGGCTTTCTCAGGCCAGCCGGGAGACATAGTCTACCCAACGTGTCCTGGGTCTTCCCCGTGGTCTCCTACCGGTCGGACGTGCCCTAAACACCTCCCTAGGGAGGCGTTCGGGTGGCATCCTGACCAAAAGCCCGAACCACCTCATCTGGCTCCTCTCGATGTGGAGGAGCAGCGGCTTTACTTTGAGCTCCTCCCGGATGACAGAGCTTCTCACCCTATCTCTAAGGGAGAGCCCCGCCATCCGGCGGAGGAAACTCATTTCGGCCGTGATCTTGTCCTTTCGGTCATAACCCAAAGTTCATGACCATAGGTGAGGATGGGAACGTCGATCGACCGGTAAATTGAGAGCTCTGCCTTCCGGCTCAGCTCCTTCTTCACCACAACTGATCGATACAGCATCCGCATTACTGAAGACGCCGCACCGAACGTGGATCTCACGTCAATCTCACGATCCACTCTTCCCCCGCTCGTGAACAAGACTCCGAGGTACTTGAACTCCTCCACTTGGGGCAAGGTCTCCTCCCCAACCCGGAGATGGCACTCCACCCTTTTCCGGGCGAGAACCATGGACTCGGACCGATCCGGTGAGAGTTGAAGATCCTGGCCAGATGAAACCATCAGGACCACATCATCTGCAAAAAGCAGAGACCTATTCCAGCAGCCACCAAACCAGATCCCCTCAACGCCTTGACTGCGCCTAGAAATTCTCTCCATAAAAGTTATGAACAGAATCGGTGACAAAGGGCAGCCTTGGTGTAGTCCAACCCTCACTGGAAACGTGTCCGACTTACTGCCGGCAATGCGGACCAAGCTCTGACACTGATCGTACAGGGAGCGGACCGCCACAATCAGACAGTCCGATACCCCATACTCTCTGAGCAGTCTCCACAGGATTTCCCGAGGGCCACGGTTTAATGCCTTCTCCAAGTCCACAAAGCACATGTAGACTGGTTGGTCAAACTCCCATGCACCCTCAAGGACCCTGCCGAGAGTATAGAGCTGGTCCACAGTTCCACGACCAGGACGAAAACCACACTGTTCCTCTTGAATCCGATGTTCAACTATCCGGCGTAGCCTCCTCTCCAGTACACCTGAATAGGCCTTACCGGGAAGGCTGAGGAGTGTGATCCCACGATAGTTGGAACACACCCTCCGGTTCCCCTTCTTAAAGAGAGGAACCACCACCCCTGTCTGCCAATCCAGAGGTACCGCCCCCGATGTCCACGCGATGCTGCAGAGTCTTGTCAACCAAGACAGGACCACGGCATCCAGAACCTTAAGGAACTCTGTGCGGGTCTGTCCACCCCCGGGGCCTTGCCACCGAGGAGCTTTTTAACTACCTCAGCAACCTCAGCCCCAGAAATAGGAGAGCCCACCACAGATTCCCCAGGCACTGCTTCCTTCGTAGGAAGACGTGTTGGTGGGATTGAGGAGGTCTTCGAAGTATTCCCTCCACCGATCCACAACATCCGCAGTCGAGGTCAGCAGAACACCATACACTGTCACCATACACGGTGTTGACAGTGCACTGCTTCCCCTTCCTGAGGCGGCGGATAGTGGTCCAGAATCGCTTCGAAGCCGTCCGGAAGTAGTTTTCCATGGCTTTCCAGAACTCCTCCCATGTCTGAGTTTTTGCCTCCGCGACCGCTGAAGCCGCAAACCGCTTGGCATGTCAGTACCTGTCTGCTGCCTCCGTAGTCCTATGAGCCAAAACAACTCGATAGGACTCTTTTTTTCAGCTTGACGGCATCCCTCATCGCCGGTGTCCACCAACGGGTTCTAGGATTACCGCCACGACAGGCACCAACTACCTTGCGGCCACAGCTCCAATCATCCGCCTCGACAATAGAGTCCACTCTGACTCAATGTCCAGCACCTCCTTCGTGACATGTTCAAAGTTCTTCCGGAGGTGGGAATTGAAACTCTCTCTGACAGGAGACTCTGCTAGACGTTCCCAGCAGACCCTCATACTGCGTTTGGGCCTGCCAGGTCTGTCCGGCATCCTCCCCCACCATCGCAGCCAACTCACCAGCAGGTGGTGATCGGTAGAAAGCTCTGCCCCTCTCTTCACCCGAGTGTCCAAAACATGAGGCCGCAAATCCGATGACAAAACTATAAAGTCGATCATGGAACTGCGGCCTAGGGTGTCCTGGTGCCAAGTGCACATATGGACACCCTTATGTTTGAACATGGTGTTTGATATGGACAATCTGTGACGAGCACAAAAGTCCAATAACAAAAGACCACTCGGGTTCAGATCCGGGCGGCCATTCTTCCCAATCACGCCTCTCCAGGTTTCACTGTCGTTGCCAACATCAGGGATGAAGTCCCCCAGTAGGACAAGGGACTCACCCGGGGGAGCACTTCCCAGTACTCCCTCGAGTGTATCCAAAAAGGGTGGGTACTCTGAACTGCTGCTTGGTGCGTAAGCACAAACAACAGTCAGGACCCGCCCCCCCACCCGAAGGCGGAGGGAAGCTACCCTCTGGTCCACTGGGTTGAACTCTAAGGTGCAGGCTTTGAGCCGGGGGAAACAAGAATTGCTACCCCAGCTCGTCGCCTCTCACTGTGTGCAATGCCAGTGTGGAAGAGAGTCCAGCCAACTGGTTCCAGAGCCCTTGCTGTGCGTCGAAGTGAGTCCGACTATATCAATCCGGAACTTCTCCACCTCGCGCACTAGCTCAGGCTCCTTCCCTCCCAGCGAGGTGACATTCCACGTCCCAAGAGCTAGCTTATGTAGCCGAGGATCGGATCGCCAAGTGCGCTGCCTTGGGCTGCCGCCCAGCTCACAACGCACCAGACCTCTATGGCCCCTCCCATGAGTGGTGAGCCCATTGAAGGGGGGGACCCACGTTGCCTCTTCGGGCTGTGCCCGGCCGGGTCACAAGGGGACAGGCCCGGCCACCAGGCGCTCGCCATCGGGCCCTAACTCCGGGCCTGGCTCCAGAGGGGGGCCCCGGTGACCCGCGTCCGGGCGAGGGAAATCGGAGTCTCTGTTTTTGTATTCCCATAGAAGTCTTCGAGCTGCCCTTTGTCTGATCCCTCACCTAGGACCTGTTTGTCTTGGGAGACCCTACCAGGCTGCATGGAAGCCCCCGGACAACATAGCTCCTAGGATCATTGGGACACGCAAACTCCTCTACCACGATAAAGTGGCAGCTCAGAGAGGAGATGTATATATATGTATGTTGTGTTATTTTACAGCTTGTTTAATTGCATTAATGAGGAGGTTTGAAGAGGAAACTACAACCTGAACTATGTGAGAGCGAAATTGTGTGTGTGTGTGTGTGTGTGTGTGTGTGTGTGTGTGTGTGTGTGTGTGTGTGTGTGTGTGTGTGTGTGTGTGTGTGTGTACGAACGTGTGTATTTACGTGTGAGTGTTTATGTGTGTGTGAGAGACAAAGTGTGTATGTGTGTGTTTACGTGTGTGTGAGAGAAAGCGTGTGTGTGTATGTTTACGTGTGTGTGAGAGAGAAAGTGTGTGTGTGTGTGTGTGTGTGCGTGTGTGTGAGAGAGAGAGAGAAAGTGTGTGTATGTTTACGTGTGTGTGAGAGAG
>NC_084731.1:71367859-71372859 GCF_033978785.1 Entelurus aequoreus
TACATATATGTATAATTGTAATTATACATGTGGGATCTGAGGATGTGGTTGTGGCTTGTGCAGCCCTTTGAGACATTTGTGATTAAGGGCTATACAAGTCAACTTTGTATGTATATATGTATATATATATATATATATATATATATATATATATATATATATATATATATATATATATACATATATATACAGTATATATATATATATATATACAGTATATATATGTATATACAGTATATATATGTATATATATATATATATATATATATATATATACAGTATATATATGTATATATATGTATATATGTATATGTATACAATACGAAGGTCCTGTGTAGTCCTGGGTTCAATCACCTGGGGATAGGTTGATTGGCAACACTAAAAATTGGCCCTAGTGTGTGAATGTGAGTGTGAATGTTGTCTGTCTATCTGTGTTGGCCCTGTGATGAGGAGGCGACTTGTCCAGGGTGTACCCCGCCTTCCGCTGAGATAGGCTCCAGCACCCCCCACGACCCCAAAAGGGACAAGCGGTAGAAAATGGATGGATGAATGGATATATACGCGTATATATGTATATATATATATATAAATAAAATAAAATTAAAATTATATATATATATATATATATATATATATATATATATATATATATATATATATATATATATATATTAATTACAGCAAGGTGGTCTTGCCGCTGGGCCTTAGGCTTGTCGCACCTCCACCGGTGCCTGTGGTGGACTGTGCATGGCCGGGACGTCCTCTTCCCTGAGGCAGGCCTAAACCTGACCGCATACCAGAAAAGATTTTGCTGCAGGGTCTTCAGCTGGGGACCACCTCTCATTTATGTTTCGCCCCTTAGCCCAGAACATCTCCCGGTGGCGGGGCAGTGGACAGGGACGTCTCCCTGACACCCCCTGCAGCAAAACCTACTTGGATGTTGCTCCCCATACATATATATGTATACAGTATCAATCAATCAATCAATGTTTATTTATATAGCCCTAAATCACAAGTGTCTCAAAGGGCTGCACAAGCCACAACGACATCCTCGGTACAGAGCCCACATACGGGCAAGGAAAAACTCACCCCAGTGGGACGTCGGTGAATGACTATGAGAAACCTTGGAGAGGACCGCATATGTGGGTAACCCCCCCCCTCTAGGGGAGACCGAAAGCAACGGATGTCGAGTGGGTCTGACATAACATTGTGAAAGTCCAGTCCACAGTGGATCCAACACATCAGCGGGAGTCCAGTCCACAGCGGGGCCAACAGGAAACCATCCCGAGCGGAGACGGGTCAGCAGCGCAGAGATGTCCCCAACCGATGCACAGGCTAGTGGTCCACCCGGGGTCCCGGCTCTGGACAGCCAGCACTTCATCCATGGCCACCGGACCTATGCAACTCCCCCTCGCAAGGGACAGGGGAGAAGAGGAGAGAAGAAAAGAAACGGCAGATCAACTGGTCTAAAAAAAAAAAAAAAAAAAAAAAGGGGGGGTCTATTTAAAGGCTAGATTATACAAATGAGTTTTAAGATGGGACTTAAATGCTTCTACTGAGGTAGCATCTCTAACTGTTACCGGGAGGGCATTCCAGAGTACTGGAGCCCGAATAGAAAACGCTCTATAGCCCGCAGACTTTTTTTTGGCTCTGGGAATCACTAATAAGCCGGAGTTCTTTGAACGCAGATTTCTTGTCGGGACATATGGTACAATACAATCGGCGAGATAGGCTGGAGCTAAACCGTGTAATATTTTATACGTAAGTAGTAAAACCTTAAAGTCGCATCTTAAGTGCACAGGAAGCCAGTGCAAGTGAGCCAGTATAGGCGTAATATGATCAAACTTTCTTGTTTTTGTCAAAAGCCTTGCAGCCGCATTTTGTACCAACTGTAATCTTTTAATGCTAGACATAGGGAGGCCCGAAAATAATACGTTACAGTAATCGAGACGAGACGTAACGAACGCATGAATAATGATCTCAGCGTCGCTAGTGGACAAAATGGAACGAATTTTAGCGATATTACGGAGATGAAAGAAGGCCGTTTTAGTAACACTCTTAATGTGTGACTCAAACGAGAGAGTTGGGTCGAAGATAATACCCAGATTCTTTACCGAGTCTCCTTGTTTAATTGTTTGGTTGTCAAATGTTAAGGTGGTATTATTAAATAGATGTTGGTGTCTAGCAGGACCGATAATCAGCATTTCCGTTTTCTTAGCGTTGAGTTGCAAAAAGTTAGCGGACATCCATTGTTTAATTTCATTAAGACACGCCTCCAGCTGACTACAATCCGGCGTGTTGGTCAGCTTTAGGGGCATGTAGAGTTGAGTGTCATCAGCATAACAGTGAAAGCTAACACCGTACTTGCGTATGATGTCACCCAGCGGCAGCATGTAAATACTAAAGAGTGCAGGGCCAAGAACCGAACCCTGGGGAACTCCGCACGTTACCTTGACATAGTCCGAGGTCACATTGTTATGGGAGACGCACTGCATCCTGTCAGTAAGATAAGAGTTAAACCAAGACAAGGCTAAGTCTGACATACCAATACGTGTTTTGATACGCTCTAATAAAATATTGTGATCGACGGTATCGAAAGCGGCGCTAAGATCAAGAAGCAGCAACATAGATGACGCATCAGAATCCATCGTTAGCAATAGATCATTAGTCATTTTTGCGAGGGCTGTCTCCGTAGAGTGATTTGCCCTGAAACCGGATTGAAAAGGTTCACAGAGATTGTTAGTCACTAAGTGTTCATTTAGCTGCTGTGCAACAGTTTTTTCGAGAATTTTGGAAATAAACGGAAGGTGGGAGACCGGTCGGTAGTTTACCATGAGGTCAGGATCGAGGTTAGGTCTTTTGAGCAGAGGATGAATAACCGCTTTTTTGAATGCTAGGGGAACAGTGCCGGAGGAAAGTGATAAGTTTATAATATTTAACACTGATGGACCTAATAATACAAACAGTTCCTTGATAAGTTTCCCAGGAAGTGGGTCAAGTAAACATGTTGTTTGTTTTATCCCACTTACACGCTGTAATAATTCCTCTAATGTTATTTCATCAAAAATAGAGAGACTATTTTGGAGGGCAGTGTCCGTCGTATATACAGTCGTATTTGTGTTAATAGAGCCCAGTTGTAGCTGGGATGCGTTGTCTTTAATCTCCTTTCTAATGAGTTCAATTTTCTTATTAAAGAAATTCATAAAATCATCTGCCGAGTGGGTGGAGCTACTGGGAGGAGTCCCTTGTTGGGTTAGCGATGCTACTGTACTAAACAGAAATTTAGGATCGTTTTTGTTGAGGCGGATGAGATTTGAGTAGTATTTAGCTTTAGCTAAGGTAAGCATGCGTTTATAAGTTATTAAACTATCACTCCATGCTTGATGGAAAACCTCAAGTTTAGTCGCGCGCCATTTGCGTTCCAGTTTTCTACATGATAATTTATGAGCTCTAATTTCTTCTGTAAACCATGGGGTGCGCCTTTTAGGGGCCCTTTTTTGCTTTAGCGGTGCTATACTATCAATAATTTCGCGCAAGGCATCGTCAAAGTTGTTAGTGAGGTTATCAATAGAGCCGACATAATTTGGGAATGGTGCTATTACCGAAGGCATTAGGTCAGCAAGAGTCATCGTTGTGGCAGCATTAATGTTGCGGCCGCTATAGCAGTTATTATTATTATTAGCTTGTTGACAAAGAGTCAAAACTTCAAATTTTATAAGGTAATGATCGGACATTACTTTAGTATATGGAAGTATCATAACTTTGGAGGTGGTGACACCCCTGACAAGCACTAGATCTATTGTATTACCGTTGCGATGCGTGGGTTCATGTATTATTTGTGTAAGACCACAGCTATCAATTATGGTTTGGAGCGCCACGCACTGAGGGTCCGATGGGGTATTCATATGGATATTAAAGTCCCCCATTATGATTATATTGTCGGCGTGCGTCACTAGATCAGCAACGAACTCTGAGAATTCACTGATAAAGTCCGAATAGGGCCCAGGGGGGCGGTAGATAACAGCCAGGTCGAGAGGTAGCGGTGTGACAGACCTCATAGTAAGCACCTCAAACGATTTATATTTATTATTTAGGTTAGGGGTAAGGTTGAAATTTTCATTGTATATTAGTGCGACACCCCCTCCCCTTTTAAGAGGGCGGGCAACATGCGCATTCGTATAGTTAGGAGGAGATGCCTCATTGAGCGCAAAAAATTCGTCCGGTTTGAGCCAGGTTTCGCTAAGACCAATGACGTTAAGATTGTTGTCTCTAATGACCTCATTAACCAATAACGCCTTGGGAGACAATGATCTTATGTTTAAAAAGCCCATATTATAGGTATTGGGCTGTTTTGACGAGTTTTTGTTAAGATTATCCGTAGTGGCAATATTAACAATGTTGCGTTTATTATGCGTAGTGCACTTTAAATAGTTTCGACCATATCTAGGAATTGATATGACGGGAATTTTCCGATTGTTTGCTTGGTGCTGCAATAGACTGGACATATCATAATTTGCCACCTCAGTAGAATGCATGTCCACCTCTGACACAGACACAACAGAAAAAACATTATGTGAATTGTGTATTATTCTAAGAGAATTGCTATGCGTACATGGATTATCCAGCCTGGCGCTGGCTAGTTCTAGCTTAACTGACTCCTCACCCGGACTAACAGACATTGTAATTGCCTGTGACCGGGCTTGCTCTAGTGTAGTCAGTCAAGTGAGACTTAAATAGTAGTCTATGTTTCTAGACAGGATGATGGCGCCTTCCTGGTTAGGGTGAAGGCCGTCTCTCATCAGCAAGCCTGGTTTGCCCCAGAAAGAGGGCCAGTTATCAATAAACGTTAGTCCCTGCGTCCTACAGTAGCTAGCCAACCACTTGTTAAGCGAGACTAATCTGCTATATCTCTCATCATTGCCTCTCGCAGGCAGGGGGCCAGAGACAATTACTCGATGCCTGGACATCTTTCTGGCGAGATCACAAGTCCTGGCTATGTT
>NC_084731.1:71375359-71402859 GCF_033978785.1 Entelurus aequoreus
CGCCGACAAACTGCTGACGGAGAAAGGAAAGGTGGGCAGCTTCCTGGTGAGGGAGAGCCAGAGCAAACCAGGCGACTTTGTCCTCTCCGTGGTGACCCAGGAGGACAAACAGGACTATGTGGAGCGCAGGACCAAGGTCAACCACGAGGACCAGCAGGAGTACGTGGAGCGCAGGACCAAGGTCACCCACGTGATGATTCGCTGCCAGGTACCCGCGCTGACAACTGGCTTTTTAGCACTTTTCATGTTTCCTGGTGAGGCTTCATTCTTTTTAGCACTTTTCATGTCGACTGGTGAGGCTTCATTCTTTTTAGCACTTTTCATGTCGGCTGGTGAGGCTTCATTCTTTTTAGCACTTTTTATGTCGACTGGTGAGGCTTCGTCCTTTTTAGCACTTTTCATGTCGGCTGGTGAGGCTTCATCTTTTTAGCACTTTTCATGTCGGCTGGTAAGGCTTCATTCTTTTTAGCACTTTTCATGTCAGCTGGTGAGGCTTCATTCTTTTTAGCACTTTTCATGTCGGCTGGTGAGGCTTCATTCTTTTTAGCCCTTTTCATGTCGACTAGTGAGGCTTCATTCTTTTTAGCACTTTTCATGTCGGCTGGTGAGGCTTCATTCTTTTTAGCACTTTTCATGTCGGCTGGTGAGGCTTCATCTTTTTAGCACTTTTCATGTCGGCTGGTAAGGCTTCATTCTTTTTAGCACTTTTCATGTCAGCTGGTGAGGCTTCAAGTCTTCCTGCAGGAGGGCAAATACGACGTGGGCGGCGGTGAAAGGTTCGACACCCTGGCGGAGCTGGTAGAGCACTACAGGAGGAACCCCATGGTGGAGAAGAGCGGCATTGTGGTGCACCTCAAACAGGTTTGGAAGATTCCTCTTTCAAAAATAAAAGCATTTTAATATCTGTCATTTTCAAAACCAACACAGTATTTATATTTTTTGAACCATTAGTCTCAGTCGTAAAAATGTAAAAAATACAGAAGGCCATAGATTATTGTTTTTATTATTTTATCACTTTAATTTCTAGATCAACTTCAGGTGTATCTGTGGATATAAATTAAAAATATATATTGTTATCCTTTTTGTCAAAAAAAAAGCAAAAACACAAAATATGCAATATTTTCCCCATAGAATTTTTTTCAAAGTGTAATATATGATGTGAAGTAATTGGAGTCTTAAATAGGTCGATAATTAATAGCATTTATTTTAAAGTTTTATACTGATAAAATTGAAGGCATCAGACGCACCATCAATATCTCAAGTAAAAAAAGTTGGATCACCACCCCATTTAGGCAAAAGTAACACAGCAATGATGGCAAGCTTTAATGCCATAGACTCTAAAATTCTAGTGGAAACGGTGACAGCTCTAAAGTCATCCACCTGCTGCCTTGATGTTTTACCTACCAACTTCTTTAAGAATGTTTTTGACTGCCTATCAACAGACATCTTGCAAATAGTTAATAATTCTATTAAATCGGGCAATTTCCCGAAGGCTTTCAAAACTGCAGTCATTAAACCTCTTCTAAAAAAGCAGAGCCTAGATGCCTCTGTTATCAACAACTACAGACCAATTTCAAATCTACCATTCATAAGTAAAATAATTGAGAAAGTTGTCCTCCAACAACTAAATCACTTCTTGGCTTCTACTGGCTGCCACAACAACTTCCAGTCAGGATTTCGACCTCTTCATAGCACAGAGACTGCCCTTCTTAAAGTTATAAATGACATCCGTCTAAACACAGACTCTGGCAAAACTTCAGTATTAATGCTATTGGACCTTTTACTCAGTGCTGCATTTGACACTGTCGACCACTCAATACTTTTTGACAGGTTGGAAAACTGGGTGGGGATCTCAGGCACAGTTTTAAGCTGGTTCAAGTCATATCTACAAGATAGGAACTATTTTGTTTCCATTGGTGACTTTGTATCAGAACCAACCAACGTAACGTGTGGAGTCCCCCAAGGTTCAATCTTGGGGCCGACTTTATTTAACATCTATATGCTCCCACTAGGACAAATCATGCAAAATAATAACATTGACCATCATTGCTATGCCGATGACACCCAAATCTATGTAGCGCTATCACCAAATGACTATCGCCCCATAGATCTTCTGTGCCAGTGCATTGAGCAAGTCAAACACTGGATGTGCCAAAATTTCCTACAACTAAATGAAGATAAAACTGAGATAATTGTTTTTGGTGCTAAAAAAGAAAGGTTTAAAGTCATCCAACACCTTCAATCACTGTCCCTGAAAACCTCAAATAAAGCCAGAAATCTTGGGGTTATTTTAGATTCTGATTTACATTTCGACAGTCACATCAAATCAGTAACAAAATCGGCCTACTATCACCTCAAAAATGTAAAAAGACTTAGAGGGCTCATGTCAGCTCAAGACTTAGAAAAACTTGTACATGCCTTTATTACCAGTAGGCTAGACTATTGTAATGGTCTCCTTGCAGGTCTTCCCAAAAAAACTGTCAGGCAGCTACAGCTTGTTCAGAACGCTGCTGCTAGAGTTCTAACAAAGACCAAAAAATGTGAGCACATTACACCAATTCTTAAATCCTTGCATTGGCTCCCTGTACATCAGAGAATAGATTTCAAAATCCTCCTGCTCACATATAAATCACTACATGGTCTAGGGCCCAAGTATATCACTGATATGCTCCCACTATATACGCCCTCTAGATCACTAAGATCTTCTGAGACCAATCTGTTAGCGGTTCCAAGAGTAAACTCAAATCAAGGGAGATCATCATTCAGTCACTATGCAACACATAGCTGGAATAAACTTCCTGAAGATGTCAGACTCTCCCCAACTCTCACTACTTTTAAAACTAGACTGAAGACTTTTATGTTCACCTTAGCTTTCAGCTAAATCTTTTAATCTTTTAACTTTTAACGTCTGCACTGTTTTTATTTTTATTGTCTGCATTTTAATTTTGCTTTTATTTTCTTTCATTTCACTTTGTTGTCTGTGAAGCACTTTGAGTCTGCCTTGTGTATGAAAAGCGCTATACAAATAAAGTTGCCTTGCCTTGCCTTGCCTAAAGTTAAAAAAATAAAAAATACCACCAAAATTCTTGGTCCCACTCATAAAAGTTTGTAATATTTCATACATTTTTGAATTATTTTTACTTTATACACTTCGTCCCTGGATCAACTTCAAATCTATCCGTCAATTTTAATTTATATTTATTTTTTATGTTTTGTTTTTGTCATTTTTGTCGAAGAAAACTTTTTTTAATATGAAAAACAAATATGCAATATATGCACAAATATGCAATATTTTCCCCATTAAAAATTTTCGAAATGGAATATTTGATGTGAAGTAATTGGAGTCTTAAATAAGTCGATAATTCATAACATTGAATTTAAGGTTTAAAAAAAAAAAGCACAAATTCTTGGGGACCCAAAAGTGTCCCACTCGTAAAAGTTTTAAAATAATTCATACATTTTTTTATTGTTTTTACTTTATACCCTTCGTCCCTAGATTAACTTCAAATCTATCCGTCAATTTTAATTTATATTTATTTTTTAAGTTTTGTTTGTTTTGTCATTTTTGTCAAAGAAAACTTTTTTTTTAATATGGAAAACACACAAACTATGCAATATTTTCCCCATAAAATGTTTTCAAAGTAGAACATTTGATGTGAGGTAATTTGAGTCTTAAATAGGTCGATAATTCATAACATTGATTTTAAAGTTAAAAAAAAAAAAAAAATTCTTGGGTACCCAAAAGTGTCCCACTCATAAAAGTTTTAAAATAATTCATACATTTTTTAATTGTTTTTACTTTATACACTTCATCCCTGGATCAATTTCAAATATATGCATCAATTTGTATTTATATTTATTTTTTGTTTTGTTTTTGTCATTTTTTTGAAGAAAACTTTTTTTTTAATATGGAAAACACACAATATGCAATATTTTCCCCATCATTTTTTTTCAAAAAGGAATATTTGATGTGAGATAATTGCAGTCTTAAGTAGGTCGATAATTCATAACATGGCAATCACATGGACAAAGATAAGTATGTATACATATATAAATACATGTATACATATATTTGTATGTGTATGTATACATATATAAATACATGTATACATATATTTGTATGTATTTATGTATACATATATTTGTATATATATAAACATATGTATACATATATTTGTATGTATATAAACATATGTACACATATTTGTATGTATGTATATATATATATATATATATATATATATATATATATAAATACATGTATACATATATTTGTATGTGTATGTATACATATATAAATACATGTATACATATATTTGTATGTATTTATGTATACATATATTTGTATATATATAAACATATGTATACATATATTTGTATGTATATAAACATATGTACACATATTTGTATGTATGTATATATATATATATATATATATATATATATATATATATATATATATATATATATATATATATATATATATATATATATATATATGTGGGCTCTGTACCGAGGATGTCGTTGTGGCTTGTACAGCCCTTTGAGACACTTGTGATTTAGGGCTATATAAATAAACATTGATTGATATATATATATATATATATATATATATATATATATATATATATATATATATATATATATATATATTTCTAATGAAAACAAAGCATTTCAGTATTTTAAAGAGTTGAATGCTGTGTTTGTGCAAGCAGCCTTTTAACGCCACCAGGATCAACGCAGCCAACATTGACAATCGAGTGCGAGAACTCAACAAAGTCGCCGACAACTCCGAGAAACCCAAGCAAGGATTTTGGGAAGAGTTTGAGGTACGTTGCCTTCAAACTCAAAGTCTTAAACGTGTTGTAGAAAGTCTTTAGCATGTTGTAGAAAGTCTGTAACGTGTTGTAGAAAGTCTTTAACGTGTTGTAGAAAGTCTTTAACATGTTGTAGAAAGCCTTGAACTGTTGCAGAAAGTCTTTAACGTTTTGTAAAAAGTATTTAACGTTCTGTAAAAAGTATTTAACGTGTTGTAGAAAGTCTAACGTGTTGTAGAAAGTCTTTGTGTTGCAGAGTCTTTAACGTGTTGCAGAAAGTCTTTAACGTTCCTTAAAAAGTCTTTAACGTTCTGTAAAAAGTATTTAACGTGTTGTAGAAAGTCTTTAACGTGTTGCAGAAAGTCTTTAACTTCCTGTAAAAAATCTTTAACGTGTTGTAGAAAGTCTTTAACGTTCTGTAAAAAGTCTGTGATGTGTTATAGAAAGTCTTTAACGTGTTGTAAAAAGTCTGCGATGTGTTATAGAAAGTCTTTAACGTGTTGTAGAAAGTCTTTAACGCGTTATAGGAAGCCTTTAACGTGTTGTAAAAAGTCTTTAACGTGTTGTAAAAAGTATTTAATGTGTTGTAGAAAGTCTTTAACGTGTTGTAGAAAGTCTTTAACGTGTTGCAGAGAGTTTTTAACGCGTTGTAAAAAGTCTTTAACGTGTTGTAGAAATTCTTTAACTTTCAGTAAAAAGTCTTTAACGTGTTGTAGAAAGTCTTTAACGTTCTGTAAAAAGTCTGTAATGTGTTATAGAATGTCTTTAACGTGTTGTAGAAAGTCTTTAACATGTTGTAGGAAGCCTTTAACGTGTTGTAGAAAATCTTTAATATGTTGTAAAAAGTTTTGAACGCGTTTCAGAAAGTCTTTAACGTGTTGCAGAAAGTCTTTAACGTGTTGTAGAAAGTCTTTAACGTGTTGTAGAAAGTCTTTAACGTGTTGTAGAAAGTCTTGAGCGTGTTGCAAAAAGTCTTGAGCATGTTGCAGAAAGTCTTGAGCGTGTTGCAGAAAGTCTTGAGCGTGTTGTAGAAAGTCTTGCGCGTGTTGTAGAAAATCTTGAGCGTGTGTAATGAAATGTTTAGTGGAGAGCCGGAGAAACAAAATGTCTTCTTTGCAGGTTCTCCAGCAGCAGGAGTGCAAGCTGCTGTATCCTCGCAAGGAGGGCATGAAGGCGGAGAACAAGAGCAAGAACCGCTACAAGAACATCCTGCCTTGTGAGTCTCACCCACACTTCCTGTGGAAAAAAGGAAGACGTGTGGCTTTGACTTCTTGCACGCTTTCTTCATCACTTTTGCTTCTGCAGTCGACACCACACGGGTGCAGATCAGAGACGCCGACCCGGAAGTGGCCGGTTCTGACTACATCAACGCCAACTACATTCTTGGGAGTGGCAAGCGAGAGGCAAGTGAAAACTATTTCTCTTTTCAAACACGAGACGTTATGTAATAACCACAAATTAGAGTGAAATTACCACAAATTACAGTGAAATTACCACAAATTACAGTGAAATTACCACAAATTAGAGTGAAATTACCGCAAATTGTAGTGAAATTACCGCAAATTGTAGTGAAATTACCACAAATTGTAGTGAAATTACCACAAATTGTAGTGAAATTACCACAAATTAGAGTGAAATGACCACAAATTGGAGTGAAATGACCACAAATTGGAGTGAAATGACCACAAATTGGAGTGAAATTACCACATATTAGAGTGAAATTACCACAAATTAGAGTGAAATTACCACATATTAGAGTGAAATTATCATAAATTGGAGTGAAAGTACCATAAATTAGAGTGAAAGTACCACGTGAAATTACCAGAAATTAAAGTGAAATTACCACAAATTGGAGTGAAATTACCATAAATTGGAGTCAAATTACCACAAATTGGAGTGAAATTACCACAAATTGGAGTGGAATTACCACAAATTGGAGTGGAATTACCAAAAATTGTAGTGAAATAACCATAAATTGTAGTGAAATTACCACAAATTAGAGTGGAATTACCACACATTGGAGTGAAATTACCACACGTTGGAATGAAATTACCCCAAATTAGAGTGAAATAACCCCAAATTGTAGTGAAATTACCACAAATTGTAGTGAAATTACCACAAATTGTAGTGAAATTACCACAAATTAGAGTGAAATGACCACAAATTGGAGTGAAATGACCACAAATTGGAGTGAAATTACCACATATTAGAGTGAAATTACCACAAATTAGAGTGAAATTACCACATATTAGAGTGAAATTATCATAAATTGGAGTGAAAGTACCATAAATTAGAGTGAAAGTACCACGTGAAATTACCAGAAATTAAAGTGAAATTACCACAAATTGGAGTGAAATTACCATAAATTGGAGTCAAATTACCACAAATTGGAGTGAAATTACCACAAATTGGAGTGGAATTACCACAAATTGGAGTGGAATTACCAAAAATTGTAGTGAAATAACCAGAAATTGTAGTGAAATTACCACAAATTAGAGTGGAATTACCACACATTGGAGTGAAATTACCACACGTTGGAATGAAATTACCCCAAATTAGAGTGAAATAACCCCAAATTGGAGTGAAAATACCACAAATTGGAGTGAAATTACCACAATTTGTAGTAAAATTACCACAAATTAAAGTAAGATTACCACACATTGGAGTGAAATTACCACAAATTAAAGTGAGATTACCACACATTGGAGTGAAATTACCACAAATTGTAGTGAAACTACCACAAATTAAAGTGAGATTACCACACATTGGAATGAAATTACCCCAAATTAGAGTGAAATAACCCCAAATTGGAGTGAAATTACCACAAATTGGAGTGAAAATACCACAAATTGGAGTGAAATTACCACAATTTGTAGTAAAATTACCACAAATTAAAGTAAGATTACCACACATTGAAGTGAGATTACCACACATTAGAGTGAGATTACCACAAAGAAGGAAGGGTGAACAAGCTCAACCTGTAAATTACCCCTCTCTTCTGCTGCTGCTTTATTTTTGGCGGATGGCTCCATGCGCAAATTTGAATGGACTCAGCAGCACCACCTGTGGGTGTGTGGATTGTGCCTGGTGGAATATTACTGCCAAAAAAAAAAGTTTTATACTTGCAAATAGTTTTTTTATTGAAGAAAATAGTTTTTGTTATACTTGCAAGTCTTTGTGTTGTTGTTGTTCAGCAGGACGTGCATGGAGCGGGGGAGGGTAAAATCTTCATCGCCACCCAAGGGTGCCTGCAGAACACGGTGGATGACTTCTGGAAGATGGTGCATCAGGAGAACACGCACGTCATCGTCATGACAACCAAGAAGATGGAGAGAGGACGGGTAAGGATTTTACAATAGTGTATAATACATACTTGCCAACCTTGGGACCTCCAATATCGGGAGGTGGGGGGCTTGGTCGGGGGTGGGGGGTTGGGGGCGTGGTTATTTACAGCTAGAATTCACCAACTCGAGTATTTCATATATATTTCATATATATATATATATATATATATATATATTTATTTTATTTACATAGAAAAAAAATAAAAATACTTGAATTTCAGTGTTCCAGTGGCTATCCATTAGATGTCAGTATCGTCCTGTTTAACTTCTCCGTTCATGATGAGTATATCATTTCGGCCGCCATGTCTGTAATTTCCTCGTTCTTCTGCTTCGTCTCCTTGTTGTGTGCGCAGTTGTGCACTCAATAAAAGCCCTAGATGTTATGACGTCTTTGGGCAGGCAAGCTGTTTATATTGTGGGAAAGCGGACGTGAGAACAGGCTGTCCCCACTCAGTCTCAGGTCCGCATTGAGCTGAAGGGGGCGTGGCCTCCAGCTCCGGCTGAATACCGGGAGTTTGTCGGGAGAAAATCTCTGCCGGGAGGTTGTCGGGAGAGGCGCTGAATACCGGGATTCTCCCGCTAAAAACGGGAGGGTTGGCAAGTATGGTATAATATTTTACACTGTACTGTATAATTATATTATATATGACAATTGTATATTGTATAATTATACTATATATGACAAGTGTATTACATTGTACTATATAATTATAATATACAGTACGAGTGTATTACACTGTACTTTATAATTATATTATACATGACAAAAGTGTTGGCCAACATGTAGATTCTGACATTTAAAGCGTGTAAAAGTGATTTTATTACTAATAAAAGTGTGTTGGTGCGAGTCAGCATGTTTTACTCCGATACTGAAGCGTTGATGATTGACTTATGAAAAGTGATACTGTGTCCTTCAACACTTCCTGGTGTGTGTGTCACTTTAAGAAAAACCATGTGACTGATAAACTGCTGTTATTTGACTCAAGCGGCAAAGTGGAAGCGCTTCTTTTAGCTCCTAAGTCACACTGATGTGGTGCCTTGACCTGCATTCAAATAAAGAAATACTAAGAAAAAATTATTTAAAATAAGAAAAAATAAATACAACTAAAAATATATTGCAACTAAGAAAACATTGCAACTAAGAAAAAAAATTGCAAATAAAACAAAATAATTGCAATTAAAACAAAATAATTGCAATTAAAAAACATTATCGCAAATAAGAAAAAATAAATGCCACTAAGAAAAAAAACACGATTAAAAAAAATATTGCAACTAAGAAAAAATAATTGCAATTAAAAAAATATTGCAACTAAAAAAAAATATTTGTAATTAAAAAATATATTGCAATTAAAAAAAATATTGCAAATAAGAAAAAACAGATGCAACTAAGAAAAAAATTATTGCAATTAAAAAAATATTGCAATTAAAAATAAACAATTGCAATTAAAAAAATATTGCAAATAAGAAAAAACAGATGCAACTAACAAAAAATTATTGCAATTCAAAAAATATTACAATTAAAAATAAACAATTGCAATTAAAAAAAATATTGCAAATAAGGAAAGATATTGCAACTAAGAAAAAATAATTGCAACTAAGAAAAAATTATTCCAATTAAAAAAATATTGCAACCAAAAAAAATATTGCAACTAAGAACAAATTGCAATTAAAAAGATAATTGCAACTAAGAAAAAAATACTGCAATTAAAGTTCTTACAATTAAATAAAAATCCTTGCAACTAAGAAAAAAACACAATTAAAAAAATATTGCAACTAAAAAAAACAATTGCAAATATGAACAAAATATTGCAACAAAAAAAAATGAATTGCAATTTAAAAAAATATTGCAATTAAGAAAAATTAATTGCAACAAAGAAAAAAATATTGAAACTATTAAAAAAATATTGCAACAAAGAAAAAATATTGCAACTATTAAAAAATTATTGCAACTAAAGAAAATAATTGCAACTACAAAAAAATATTGCAACCATAAAAAAAATATTGCAACTAAAAAAAAATTGCAACTAAGAAAAAATAATTGCAATTAAAAAAATAATTGCAACTATCCATCCATCCATCTTCTTCTGCTTATCCGAGGTCGGGTCGCGGGGGCAGCAGCCTAAGCAGGGAAGCCCAGACTTCCCTCTCCCCAGTCACTTCGTCCAAAAAACAATTGCATTATTTTGTGCTCGAAGATCATTTTCTTAGTATTACTAATATATAGAAAAGAGAAAAAAATGTATCATTAATTTAAAATTAATGATAATTTTTTTTAATTTTTACTCTGTATAATTAGTAATTAAAAAAATTATCTTGGAGCACAAAATCATGTTCTATTCCCGTTTTCTATTTTACTCGTTTGCCAAAGTTGCGTGTTTCAAATTCCTTCTGGAGCAGCTTTTCAATCGGAACAAAACAAAAGCAATTCAAGATAATAATTTCATTTGCACGTCATGGCGTTTTTAAATCAGGCAGACGGCCATTTTGAAACACAACACAGAGTCAGTACTTTGTCAATACAGGTAGTGAGCTGGCCTCCTCTCTGTTCTTAAAAGCGTAACAAAAGAAGAAATAATCAAAATTGTAAAAAATTGTAAATCCAAGACCTCAACCGACTGTCATGGAATAGATATGGTAACGATAAAAAAGGTTATAGAAGACATTTCAGAACCTCTGACATATATCACCAACGTATCATTTTTAACCGGCAAATTCCCTGACATAATGAAAATTGCAAAAGTCGTACCAATTTATAAGAATGGAGACGTACACCAGTTTACTAACTACAGACCAGTTTCATTACTTCCACAATTCTCCAAAATCATGGAAAAATTATTCAATAGTCGATTAGATTTATTTATTAACAAAAGTGGGACGCTCGTGGAGAACCAATATGGATTCCGAGCAAATATCTCAACATCAATAGCATTAATCAAAATAACAGAGGAAATTACCAATGCAATAGATGGTAAAGAATGTGCGGCAGCAGTATTCATGGACTTAACAAAAGCATTTGACACAATTAATCATGATATTTTAATACAAAAATTAGAACGATATGGCATCAGAGGTTTGGTATTGAATTGGGTAAGAAGCTATCTAACCAACAGGAAGCAATATGTGAAGATGGGTGAAAATATGTCAACACAGCTAGATATATCCTGTGGTGTACCCCAGGGATCAATACTGGGACCAAGATTGTTTAATCTTTGTATAAACGACATTTGTAAAGTTACAAAGGACTTAAAGTTAGTTTTATTTGCAGACGACACAACTGCTTTCTGTTCAGGAGAGAACACACAGAAGATAATACAAATAATAACAGAATAAATGAACAAATTAAAAAGATGGTTTGACAAAAACAGACTATCTTTGAATCTCAGTAAAACAAAAAATAATGCTATTTGGTAATAGTAGAAAAGAGCATCATACACAAATACAAATAGACGGTATAGACATCGAAAGGGTTAAAGAAACCAGATTTTTGGGAGTATTAATAGATGATCAAATGAACTGGAAATCTCATATACAAAACATACAACATAAGGTGGCAAAAAACATTTCAATAATGAATAAAGCAAAATACGTCCTGGGCCAAAAATCACTTCATATTCTCTACTGCTCGCTAGTGTTACCATATCTGAGTTGTTGTGCAGAAATATGGGGAAATAACTACAAATGTGCGCTACATTCGCTAACCGTGTTACAAAAAAGATCAGTTAGAATAATACATAATGTTGGATATAGAGAACATGCAAACCCTTTATTTATTAAGTCAAAAATATTAAAGTTCGGTGATTTGGTAAAATTGCAAACAGCTAAAATGATGCACAAAGCAAACTATAACCTGCTACCAAAGAATGTACAACATTTCTTCTCAACTAAAGAGGAGAAATATAACCTTAGAGGAAAAAATAATTTAAAACATTTATATGCACGTACAACACTTAGAACTTTTAGCATATCAGTATGTGGAATTAAATTATGGAATGGGTTAAGTAAAGAAGTTAAAAAGTGTACTGATATGATCCAGTTTAAGAGGTTGTTCAAAATAATAGTGCTTACAAAGTACAAAGAAGAAGAATTATGAGAAGTACTTTCAACCTTATTGAAAATAAGATATTCTTCATCTCAGTATGTTAATAATGACTGAATTAATTAATTACATATTACAAAACTGTTGTGTATACAAATTCATAGATGTTATTTTATTATATAAAAAGGTCAGTAAATGATTCTATATCATTGTAAACGCTTTGAAGTGGGAAAGGGGTAGGATTAAATAAGCTTTGCTTCTTCCTCCTCCTTTTCGGACATGATGTAAAATGAAATGATATGAAATTGTGCGATGTATTATGATGTAAGTGGGTTCATATTCGAAATAAACTAAAGAAAGAAGTGTGCCATACACTCACAGAGGCATCATTTACACACACACACACACTAAATGTGTGTATATGTATATATATATATATATATATATATATATATATATATATATATATATATATATATAAATTTAGCAACGCTAGCATAGCTAGGTTAGCCACGACACTAACGTTTTAACAGTAACGTCATGCTAGCTTAGCGTAGTCGCTGAGGAAAAAGAAACTTCGCGCTCCAGGCTGCATTTTAAGACGTGTAGAGAAGTTTGAGGACATAGTATGGCGGTTAAGCTGATTGTGCTTGTCTTCCTTCTCCCTGCCTGCACAGAACAAGTGTGCGTGCTACTGGCCCAAGCTGCACGCCACCATGGAGCTGGGCAGCGTGCAGGTGAGGAACGTGGAGGAGCACACGGCACGGGATTATGTGCAGAGGAAGCTGCAGGTGACCCGTCTAGACCGGGTAAGCACACACACTGACCTGACACACTGACCTGGGTTCAGATGATCTCATCCCTAAATCCCCCACATAGCACCTGCTAGCATGCTAGCGCTAAGGAGACACAGGCTTGGCACTCCAAAATATATCATCAAATAACCTATTATAAATTCAAACACAGTGTGACTATTCAAAAATATGTTGTTGTTTTTTAACATTTTCAAACTGTGGTATGTACGCACACTCCATCTTTTGGTACACCAAATAACCACTTAATTATACATTCAAACACGCACACTCCATCTTTTGGTACACCAAATAACCACTTAATTATACATTCAAACACAGTGTGACTATTCAAAAATTTGGAAAATAAAAGAAACTGTGGTATGTACGCAGTTTTCATCAAATAATCGATTATACATTCAAACAGTGTTACTATTCAAAAACATATATATATATATTTTTTATTTTTTTTAAACTGCTATGTACATGGCCTCCATCTAGTGGTACACCAAATAATCACTTAATTATACATTCAAACACAGTGTTACTATTCAAAAATATGAAATATATATATATATCTATTTTTTTTTTTCAAACTATGGTATGTACTTGGCCTCCATCTAGTGGTACACCAAAGAATCCCTTAACTATACATTCAAACACAGTGTTACTATTAAAAAATCCATCCATCCATCCATTTTCTACCGCTTGTCCCTTTCGGGGCCTATCTCTGGCGCATTCGGGCGGAAGGTGGGGTACACCCTAGGCAAGTCGCCACCTCATCACAGGGCCAACACAGATGGACAGACAACATTCACACTCACATTCACACACTAGGGCCAATTTAGTGTTGCCAATCAACCTATCCCCAGGTGCATGTCTTTAGCAGTGGGAGGAAGCCGGAGTACCCGGAGGGAACCCACGCAGTCACGGGAGAACATGCAAACTCCACACAGAAAGATCCCGAGCGCAGGATTGAACCCAGGACCTTCGTATTGTGAGGCAGACGCACAAACCCCCGTCCCACTGTGCTGCCACTATATATATATATATATATATATATATATATATATATATATATATATATATATATATATATATATATATATATATATACATATTTTTTATTTTTTTATTTTTTTTATTTTTTTAAACTGGTATGTACGCAGGCTCCATCTAGTGGTACACTAAGGAATCACTTAAATATACATTCAAACAGTGTGACTATTCAAAAATATGGAAAATAAAAGAAACTATGGTATGTACACAGGTTTCATTAAATAATCACTTATACATTCAAACACAGTGTGACTATTCAAAATTATGATTTTTTTTTTTTAATTTTTTTTTCAAACTGTGGTATGTACATAGCCTCCATCTAGTGGTACACCAAATAATCACTTAATTATACATTCAAACACAGTGTTACTATTAAAAAATATGAAATATATTACCGTATTTTTCGGACTATAAATCGCTCCGGAGTATAAATCGCACTGGCCGAAAATGCATAATAAAGAAGGAAAAAAACATATATACGTCGCACTCGAGTATAAGTCGCATTTTTCGGGGACATTTATTTGATAAAATCCAACACCAAGAATAGACATTTGAAAGGCAATTTAAAATAAATAAAGAATAGTGAACAACAGGCTGAATAAGTGTACGTTATATGACGCATAAATAACCAACTGAGAACGTGCCTGGTATGTTAACGTAACATATTATGGTAAGAGTCATTCAAATAACTATAACATATAGAACATGCTATACGTTTACCAAACAATTTGTCACTCCTGATCGCTAAATCCGATGAAATCTTCTTCCTCGTGCGCCGCTTTCTGTCTTTCTGCTGCTCGATCGCCGTTTTCTGCTGCATATTTCACTACGTCCGGCTTGTAATCTGCAGTATATGATATTCCTTTTCGGTGCCATTTTTGTTCAGTCCTTCTAAGTTACCGCCAATGTTGAAATAATCAATTTTAATAGCTACGTATGTAGCAGCAGTTAGCATCCCATGACCCACAATGCACTTCTGCCATGACCCACAATGCACTTCTGCCATGACCCACAATGCACTTCTGCCATGACGCACAATGCACTTCTGCCATGACCCGCCCCCGCCGAATTCGTATTGGTTGACGTGTGTGACGATTGCTTACGTGTGTGTGACGATTGCGGACATTTGCTTTGTCTCTTACGCGAATGAGATAAATAATATTATTTGATATTTTACGGTAATGTATTAATAATTTCACACATAATTTGCTCCTGAGTATAATTCGCACCCCCGGCCAAACTATGAAAAAAACTGTGATTTATAATCCGAAAAATACGGTGCGTATGTATATATATATATATATATATATATATATATATATATATATATATATATATATATATATATATATATATATATATATATATTAGGGGTGTGGGAAAAAATCGATTCGAATTCGAATCGCGATTCTCACGTTGTGCGATTCAGAATTTTTTTTTAATTTAAAAAAATATATTTTTTTTTTTTTAATTAATCAATCCAACAAAACAATACACAGCAATACCGTAACAATGCAATCCAATTCCAAAACCAAACCCGACCCAGCAACACTCAGAACTGCAATAAACAGAGCAATTGAGAGGAGACACAAACACGACACAGAACAAACCAAAAGTAGTGAAACAAAAATGAATATTATCAACAACAGTATCAATATTAGTTACAATTTCAACATAGCAGTGATTAAAAATCCCTCATTGACATTATCATTAGACATTCATAAAAATAAATAAAAAAGAACAATAGTGTCACAGTGGCTTACACTTGCATCGCATCTCATAAGCTTGACAACACACTGTGTCCAATATTTTCACAAAGATAAAATAAGTAATATTTTTGGTTCATTTAATAGTTAAAACAAATTTACATTGGGGTAGATCCTGCTGAAATCCTATGTATTAAATGAATAGAGAATTGTTTTGAATCGGTAAAAATTTCGTTTTTGAATCGAGAATCACATTGAATCGGAAAAAATCTTTTTTGAATCGAATCGTGACCCCAAGAATCACAAAATCGAATCGTGGGACACCCAAAGATTTGCAGCCCTAATATACGTACGTATATATATATATATATATATATATATATATATATATATATATATATATATATATATATATATATATATATATATATATATATATATATATATATATATATATATATTAGAGCTGCAACTAACGATTAATTTGATAATCGATTAATCTGTCGATTATTACTTCGATTAATAATCGGATAAAAGAGACATGTTGGCAGCGACAGTGAAACCTGGAGAGGCGTGATTGGGAAGAATGGCCGCCCGGATCTGAACCCGAGTGGTGTTTTGTTATTGGACTTTTGTGCTCGTCACATATTGTCCATATCAAACACCGTGTTCAAACATAAGGGTGTCCATATGTGCACTTGGCACCAGGACACCCTAGGCCGCAGTTCCATGATCGACTTTGTAGTTTTGTCATCGGATTTGCGGCTTCATGTTTTGGACACTCGGGTGAAGAGACTGGCAGAGCTTTCTACCGATCGCCACCTGCTGGTGAGTTGGCTGCGATGGTGGGGGAGGATGCCGGACAGACCTGGCAGGCCCAAACGCATTGTGAGGGTCTGCTGGGAACGTCTAGCAGAGTCTCCTGTCAGAGAGAGTTTCAATTCCCACCTCCAGAAGAACTTTGAACAAGTCACGAGGGAGGTGCTGGACATTGAGTCCGAATGGACCATGTTCCGCGCCTCTATTGTCGAGGCGGCTGATTGGAGCTGTGGCCGCAAGGTAGTTGGTGCCTGTCGTGGCGGTAATCCTAGAACCCGTTGGTGGACACCGGCGGTGAGGGATGCCGTCAAGCTGAAGAAGGAGTCCTATCGGGTTCTTTTGGCTCATAGGACTCCTGAGGCAGCGGACAGGTACCGACAGGCCAAGCGGTGTGCGGCTTCAGCGGTCGCGGAGGCAAAAACTTGGACATGGGAGGAGTTCGGGGAAGCCATGGAAAACGACTTCCGGACGGCTTCGAAGCGATTCTGGACCACCATCCACCGCCTCAGGAAGGGGAAGCAGTGCACTATCAACACCGTGTATGGTGAGGATGGTGTTCTGCTGACCTCGACTCCGGATGTTGTGGATCGGTGAAGGGAATACTTCGAAGACCTCCTCAATCCCACCAACACGTCTTCCTATGAGGAAGCAGTGCCTGGGGAATCTGTGGTGGGATCTCCTATTTCTGGGGCTGAGGTTGCTGAGGTAGTTAAAAAGCTCCTCGGTGGCAAGGCCCCGGGGGTGGATGAGACCCGCCCGGAGTTCCTTAAGGCTCTGGATGCTGTGGGGCTGTCTTGGTTGACAAGACTCTGCAGCATCGCGTGGACATCGGGGGTGGTACCTCTGGATTGGCAGACCGGGGTGGTGGTTCCTCTCTTTAAGAAGGGGAACCGGAGGGTGTGTTCTAACTATCGTGGGATCACACTCCTCAGCCTTCCCGGTAAGGTCTATTCGGGTGAGCTGGAGAGGAGGCTACGCCGAATAGTCAAACCTCGGATTCAGGAGGAACAGGGTGGTTTTCGTCCTGGTCGTGGAACTGTGGACCAGCTCTATACTCTTGGCAGGGTCCTTGAGGGTGCATGGGAGTTTGCCCAACCAGTCTACATGTGTTTTGTGGACTTGGAGAAGGCATTCGACCGTGTCCCTCGGGAAGTCCTGTGGGGAGTGCTCAGAGAGTATGGGGTATCGGACTGTCTGATTGTGGCGGTCCGCTCCCTGTATGATCAGTGCCAGAGTTTGGTCCGCATTGCCGGCAGTAAGTCGGACACGTTTCCAGTGAGGGTTGGACTCCGCCAAGGCTGCCCTTTGTCACCGATTCTGTTCATAACTTTTATGGACAGAATTTCTAGGCGCAGTCAAGGCGTTGAGGGGATCTGATTTGGTGGCTGCAGGATTAGGTCTCTGCTTTTTGCAGATGATGTGGTCCTGATGGCTTCATCTGGCCAGGATCTTCAGCTCTCGCTGGATCGGTTTGCAGCTGAGTGTGAAGCGACTGGGATGAGAATCAGCACCTCCAAGTCCGAGTCCATGGTTCTCGCCCGGAAAAGGGTGGAGTGCCATCTCCGGGTTGCGGAGGAGACCCTTCCCCAAGTGGAGGAGTTCAAGTACCTTGGAGTCTTATTCACGAGTGAGGGAAGAGTGGATCGTGAGATCGACAGGCGGATCGGTGCGGCGTCTTCAGTAATGCGGTCGCTGTATCGATCCGTTGTGGTGAAGAAGGAGCTGAGCCGGAAGGCAAAGCTCTCAATTTACCGGTCGATCTACGTTCCCATCCTCACCTATGGTCATGAGCTTTGGGTTATGACCGAAAGGACAAGATCACGGGTACAAGCGGCCGAAATAAGTTTCCTCCGCCGGGTAGCGGGGCTCTCCCTTAGAGATAGGGTGAGAAGCTCTGCCATCCGGGGGGAGCTCAAAGTAAAGCCGCTGCTCCTCCACATCGAGAGGAGCCAGTTGAGGTGGTTCGGGCATCTGGTCAGGATGCCACCCGAACGCCTCCCTAGGGAGGTGTTTAGGGCACGTCCGACCGGTAGGAGGCCACGGGGAAGACCCAGGACACGTTGGGAAGACTATGTCTCCCGGCTGGCCTGGGAACGCCTCTGGATCCCCCGGGAAGAGCTGGACGAAGTGGCTGGGGAGAGGGAAGTCTTGGTTTCCCTGCTTAGGCTGCTGCCCCCGCGACCCGACCTCGGCTAAGCGGAAGAAGATGGATGGATGGATGGATAAAAGAGACAAACTACATTTCTATCCTTTCCGGTATTTTATTGAGAAAAAAACGGCATACTGGCACCATACTTATTTTGATTATTGTTTCTCAGCTGTTTGTACATGTTGCAGTTTATAAATAAAGGTTTATTTAAAAAAATAAAAATAAAAAATAAAACATTTTTTAAAAAAGCCTCTCCGCATGCGCATAGCATAGAGCCAACGAATCGATGACTAAATTAATCGCCAACTATTTTTATAATTGATTTTAATCGATTAGTTGTTGCAACCCTAATATACAGGTGTATATATATATGTATATATATATGTGTGTATATATATATATATATATATATATATATATATATATATATATATATATATATATATATATATTTATTTATTTATTTATTTTCAAACTGTGGTATGTACGCAGGCTCCAACTAATGGTACACCAAAGAATAATGTAATTTTACATCAAAACACAGTGTTACTATTCAAAAATATGTTTTATTTTTATTATTTTTTCAAACTGTGGTATGTACGCAAGCTCCATCTAGTGGTACTCCAAAGAATCACTTAACTACACATTCAAACACAGTGTTACTATTCAAAAATATATATATATATATATTTTTTTTTCAAACTGTGGTATGTACGCAGGCTCCATCTAGTGGTACACCAAAGAATCACTTAACTACACATTCAAACACAGTGTTACTATTCAAAAATATTAAATAAATAAATAATAAGCTCAGACTGTGATATGTACATGGCCTCCATCTAGTGGTAAACCAAATGCTCAATTAATTATACATTCAAACACAGTGTTACTAATCAAAAATTGTATTTTTATTTATTTCTTAATTTTTTCAAACTGTGGTATATACTCAGGCTCCATCTAGTGGTACACCAAATAATAATGTAATTAGACATCCAAACACAGTGACTTCTCCCTTCTTTCGCAGAGGGACTCTCTGAGGCAGGTCTGGCACTACCAGTACCTGAGCTGGCCAGACCACGGCGTCCCCAACGAGCCAGGGGGCGTCCTCTGGTTTCTGGAGGAGGCCAACCGGACCCAGGCCTCCATTGAGGGATGTGGACCCATGGTGGTCCACTGCAGGTACCAGCAGGTGAAGTTGAAGAAGAGAGAGGTCTTTGAAAGAAGTCAACGTTCCTTCTTGTGGTGTGACAGTGCAGGCATAGGAAGGACGGGCACCATCATCGTCATCGACATCCTCATTCACCTCATCAACCGCCAAGGTATGTTCACTTTGGTCATTGACTCCTTCTACCCCTACCTTGTACTATTAATGTTGCACCATCATCCTCATCAACCGCCAAGGTATGTCCACTTTGGTCATGGACTCCTTCTACCCCTACCTTGTACTATTAATGTTGCACCATCATCCTCATCAACCGCCAAGGTATGTCCACTTTGGTCATGGACTCCTTCTTCTACCCCTACCTTGTACTATTAATGTTGCACCATCATCCTCATTCACCTCATCCACCACCAAGGTACGTCCACTTTGGTCATTGACTCCTTCTTCTATCTCTACCTTGTACTATTAATGTTGCACCATCATCCTCATCAACTGCCAAGGTATGTCCACTTTGGTCATGGACTCCTTCTTCTACCCCTACCTTGTACTATTAATGTTGCACCATCATCCTCATCAACCGCCAAGGTATGTCCACTTTGGTCATGGACTCCTTCTTCTACCCCTACCTTGTACTATTAATGTTGCACCATCATCCTCATCAACCGCCAACGTATGTCCACTTTGGTCATGGACTCCTTCTTCTACCCCTACCTTGTACTATTAATGTTGCACCATCATCCTCATCAACCGCCAAGGTATGTCCACTTTGGTCATGGACTCCTTCTTCTACCCCTACCGTGTACTATTAATGTTGCACCATCATCCTCATCCACCGCCAAGGTATGTCCACTTTGGTCATTGACTCCTTCTTCTACCCCTACCTTGTACTATTAATGTTGCACCATCATCCTCATCCACCGCCAAGGTATGTCCACTTTGGTCATTGACTCCTTCTTCTACCCCTACCGTGTACTATTAATGTTGCACCATCATCCTCATCAACCGCCAAGGTATGTCCACTTTGGTCATGGACTCCTTCTTCTGCCCCTACCCTGTACTATTAATGTTGCACCATCATCCTCATCAACCGCCAACGTATGTCCACTTTGGTCATGGACTCCTTCTTCTACCCCTACCTTGTACTATTAAAGGCCTACTGAAACCCACTACTACCGACCACGCAGTCTGATAGTTTATATATCAATGATGAAATCTTAACATTGCAACACATGCCAATACGGCCGGGTTAACTTAAAAAGTGCAATTTTAAATTTCCCGGGGAACTTCCGTTTCAAAACGCCTTTGGAGGATGACGTATGCGCGTGACGTCGCGAGGTCCACGGAAGTGTTTGGACACAATACACAGAGCTCTGTTTTCTTCAACAAAATTCCACAGTATTCTGGACATCTGTGTTGGTGAATCTTTTGCAATTTGTTTAATGAACAATGGAGGCTGCAAAGAAGAACGTTGTAGGTGGGATCGGTGTATGCGGCTGGCTGTAGCAACACAACAAGGAGGACTTTGACTTGGATAGCAGACGCGCTAGCGGCGAACTCACCTTGACTTCCTACGTCTCCGGGCCGCCGACCGCATCGTCGATCGCTGGAACGCAGGTGAGCACGGGTGTTGATGAGCAGAGGAGGGCTGGCTGGCGTAGGTGGAGCGCTTATGTTTTTATCATAGCTCTGACGAGGTCCCGTTGTTAAGTTAGCGTCGTTAGCAACAGCATTGCTAGGCTTCGACAGGCGTCGAATACACATTAACCGTGTATTTACCTGTCCAGTGTTTGGTTCGGTGTCTCCTGATAGTATTATTGTTGATCTTCTGTCTATCCTTCCAGTCAGGGATTTATTTATTTTGTTTCTATCTGCATTTGAGACAGATGCTATCACGTTAGCTCATGCTAAAGAGCTTCGTCGATGTATTGTCGTGGAGATAAAAGTCACTGTTAATGTCCATTTCGCCTTCTCGACTCTCATTTTCAAGAGGATATAGTATCCGAGGTGGTTTAAAATACAAATCCGTGATCCACAATAGAAAAAGGAGAGAGTGTGGATTCCAATGAGCCAGCTTGTACCTAAGTTACGGTCAGAGCGAAAAAAGATATCTCTTGAACTGCATTCTAGTCCGTCACTCTAACGTTCCTCATCCACGAATCTTTCATCCTCGCTCAAATGAATGGGGTAATCGTCAATTTCTCGCTCCTAATATCTCTCGCTCCATTGTAAACAACGAGGAATTGTGAGCAGCACTACCGCTTGTGACGTCACGCTACTTCCGGTAGGGGCAAGTTTTTTTTTATCAGCGAGCAAAAGTTGCGAACTTTATCGTCGATTTTCTCTACTAAATCCTTTCAGCAAAAATATGGCAATATCGTGAAATGATCAAGTATGGATCTGCTATTCCCGTTTAAATAAAAAAAATTCATTTCAGTAGGCCTTTAATGTTGCACCATCATCCTCATCAACCGCCAAGGTATGTCCACTTTGGTCATGGACTCCTTCTTCTACCCCTACCTTGTACTATTAATGTTGCACCATCATCCTCATCAACCGCCAAGGTATGTCCACTTTGGTCATGGACTCCTTCTTCTACCCCTACCTTGTTCTATTAATGTTGCACCATCATCCTCATCCACCACCAAGGTATGTCCACTTTGGTCATTGACTCCTTCTTCTATCCCTACCTTGTACTATTAATGTTGCACCATCATCCTCATCAACTGCCAAGGTATGTCCACTTTGGTCATGGACTCCTTCTTCTACCCCTACCTTGTACTATTAATGTTGCACCATCATCCTCATCAACCGCCAAGGTATGTCCACTTTGGTCATGGACTCTTTCTTCTACCCCTACCTTGTACTATTAATGTTGCACCATCATCCTCATCAACCGCCAAGGTATGTCCACATTGGTCATGGACTCCTTCTTCTACCCCTACCTTGTACTATTAATGTTGCACCATCATCCTCATCCACCTCATCCACCGCCAAGGTATGTCCACTTTGGTCATTGAGTCCTTCTTCTATCCCTACCTTGTACTATTAATGTTGCACCATCATCCTCATCAACCGCCAAGGTATGTCCACTTTGGTCATGGACTCCTTCTTCTACCCCTACCTTGTACTATTAATGTTGCACCATCATCCTCATCAACCGCCAACGTATGTCCACTTTGGTCATGGACTCCTTCTTCTACCCCTACCTTGTACTATTAATGTTGCACCATCATCCTCATCAACCGCCAAGGTATGTCCACTTTGGTCATGGACTCCTTCTTCTACCCCTACCTTGTACTATTAATGTTGCACCATCATCCTCATCAACCGCCAAGGTATGTCCACTTTGGTCATGGACTCCTTCTTCTACCCCTACCTTGTACTATTAATGTTGCACCATCATCCTCATCAACCGCCAAGGTATGTCCACTTTGGTCAGGGACTCCTTCTTCTATCCCTACCTAGTACTATTAATGTTGCACCATCATCCTCATCAACCGCCAACGTATGTCCACTTTGGTCATGGACTCCTTCTTCTACCCCTACCTTGTACTATTAATGTTGCACCATCATCCTCATCAACCGCCAAGGTATGTCCACTTTGGTCATGGACTCCTTCTTCTACCCCTACCTTGTACTATTAATGTTGCACCATCATCCTCATCAACCGCCAAGGTATGTCCACTTTGGTCATGGACTCCTTCTTCTACCCCTACCTTGTACTATTAATGTTGCACCATCATCCTCATCAACCGCCAAGGTATGTCCACTTTGGTCATGGACTCCTTCTTCTACCCCTACCTTGTACTATTAATGTTGCACCATCATCCTCATCCACCACATCCACCGCCCAGGTATGTCCACTTTGGTCATGGACACCTTCTGCTATCCCTACCTTGTACTATTAATGTTGCACCATCATCCTCATCTACCGCCAAGGTATGTCCACTTTGGTCATGGACTCCTTCTTCTACCCCTACCTTGTACTATTAATGTTGCACCATCATCCTCATCCACCGCCAAGGTATGTCCACTTTGGTCATTGACTCCTTCTTCTATCCCTACCTTGTACTATTAATGTTGCACCATCATCCTCATCAACTGCCAAGGTATGTCCACTTTGGTCATGGACTCCTTCTTCTACCCCTACCTTGTACTATTAATGTTGCACCATCATCCTCATCAACCGCCAAGGTATGTCCACTTTGGTCATGGACTCTTTCTTCTACCCCTACCTTGTACTATTAATGTTGCACCATCATCCTCATCAACCGCCAAGGTATGTCCACATTGGTCATGGACTCCTTCTTCTACCCCTACCTTGTACTATTAATGTTGCACCATCATCCTCATCCACCTCATCCACCGCCAAGGTATGTCCTCTTTGGTCATTGACTCCTTCTTCTATCCCTACCTTGTACTATTAATGTTGCACCATCATCCTCATCAACCGCCAAGGTATGTCCACTTTGGTCATGGACTCCTTCTTCTACCCCTACCTTGTACTATTAATGTTGCACCATCATCCTCATCAACCGCCAAGGTATGTCCACTTTGGTCATGGACTCCTTCTTCTACCCCTACCTTGTACTATTAATGTTGCACCATCATCCTCATCAACCGCCAAGGTATGTCCACTTTGGTCATGGACTCCTTCTTCTACCCCTACCTTGTACTATTAATGTTGCACCATCATCCTCATCAACCGCCAAGGTATGTCCACTTAGGTCAGGGACTCCTTCTTCTATCCCTACCTAGTACTATTAATGTTGCACCATCATCCTCATCAACCGCCAACGTATGTCCACTTTGGTCATGGACTCCTTCTTCTACCCCTACCTTGTACTATTAATGTTGCACCATCATCCTCATCAACCGCCAAGGTATGTCCACTTTGGTCATGGACTCCTTCTTCTACCCCTACCTTGTACTATTAATGTTGCACCATCATCCTCATCAACCGCCAAGGTATGTCCACTTTGGTCATGGACTCCTTCTTCTACCCCTACCTTGTACTATTAATGTTGCACCATCATCCTCATCAACCGCCAAGGTATGTCCACTTTGGTCATGGACTCCTTCTTCTACCCCTACCTTGTACTATTAATGTTGCACCATCATCCTCATCAACCGCCAACGTATGTCCACTTTGGTCATGGACTCCTTCTTCTACCCCTACCTTGTACTATTAATGTTGCACCATCATCCTCATCAACCGCCAAGGTATGTCCACTTTGGTCATGGACTCCTTCTTCTACCCCTACCTTGTACTATTAATGTTGCACCATCATCCTCATCAACCGCCAAGGTATGTCCACTTTGGTCATGGACTCCTTCTTCTACCCCTACCTTGTACTATTAATGTTGCACCATCATCCTCATCAACCGCCAAGGTATGTCCACTTTGGTCATGGACTCCTTCTTCTACCCCTACCTTGTACTATTAATGTTGCACCATCATCCTCATCCACCACATCCACCGCCCAGGTATGTCCACTTTGGTCATGGACACCTTCTGCTATCCCTACCTTGTACTATTAATGTTGCACCATCATCCTCATCTACCGCCAAGGTATGTCCACTTTGGTCATGGACTCCTTCTTCTACCCCTACCTTGTACTATTAATGTTGCACCATCATCCTCATCCACCGCCAAGGTATGTCCACTTTGGTCATTGACTCCTTCTTCTATCCCTACCTTGTACTATTAATGTTGCACCATCATCCTCATCAACTGCCAAGGTATGTCCACTTTGGTCATGGACTCCTTCTTCTACCCCTACCTTGTACTATTAATGTTGCACCATCATCCTCATCAACCGCCAAGGTATGTCCACTTTGGTCATGGACTCTTTCTTCTACCCCTACCTTGTACTATTAATGTTGCACCATCATCCTCATCAACCGCCAAGGTATGTCCACATTGGTCATGGACTCCTTCTTCTACCCCTACCTTGTACTATTAATGTTGCACCATCATCCTCATCCACCTCATCCACCGCCAAGGTATGTCCTCTTTGGTCATTGACTCCTTCTTCTATCCCTACCTTGTACTATTAATGTTGCACCATCATCCTCATCAACCGCCAACGTATGTCCACTTTGGTCATGGACTCCTTCTTCTACCCCTACCTTGTACTATTAATGTTGCACCATCATCCTCATCAACCGCCAAGGTATGTCCACTTTGGTCATGGACTCCTTCTTCTACCCCTACCTTGTACTATTAATGTTGCACCATCATCCTCATCAACCGCCAAGGTATGTCCACTTTGGTCATGGACTCCTTCTTCTACCCCTACCTTGTACTATTAATGTTGCACCATCATCCTCATCAACCGCCAAGGTATGTCCACTTTGGTCAGGGACTCCTTCTTCTATCCCTACCTAGTACTATTAATGTTGCACCATCATCCTCATCAACCGCCAACGTATGTCCACTTTGGTCATGGACTCCTTCTTCTACCCCTACCTTGTACTATTAATGTTGCACCATCATCCTCATCAACCGCCAAGGTATGTCCACTTTGGTCATGGACTCCTTCTTCTACCCCTACCTTGTACTATTAATGTTGCACCATCATCCTCATCAACCGCCAAGGTATGTCCACTTTGGTCATGGACTCCTTCTTCTACCCCTACCTTGTACTATTAATGTTGCACCATCATCCTCATCAACCGCCAAGGTATGTCCACTTTGGTCATGGACTCCTTCTTCTACCCCTACCTTGTACTATTAATGTTGCACCATCATCCTCATCCACCACATCCACCGCCCAGGTATGTCCACTTTGGTCATGGACACCTTCTGCTATCCCTACCTTGTACTATTAATGTTGCACCATCATCCTCATCAACCGCCAAGGTATGTCCACTTTGGTCATGGACTCCTTCTTCTACCCCTACCTTGTACTATTAATGTTGCACCATCATCCTCATTCACCTCATCCACCACCAAGGTACGTCCACTTTGGTCATTGACTCCTTCTTCTATCCCTACCTTGTACTATTAATGTTGCACCATCATCCTCATCAACCGCCAAGGTATGTCCACTTTGGTCATGGACTCCTTCTTCTACCCCTACCTTGTACTATTAATGTTGCACCATCATCCTCATCAACCGCCAACGTATGTCCACTTTGGTCATGGACTCCTTCTTCTACCCCTACCTTGTACTATTAATGTTGCACCATCATCCTCATCAACCGCCAAGGTATGTCCACTTTGGTCATGGACTCCTTCTTCTACCCCTACCTTGTACTATTAATGTTGCACCATCATCCTCATCAACCGCCAAGGTATGTCCACTTTGGTCATGGACTCCTTCTTCTACCCCTACCTTGTACTATTAATGTTGCACCATCATCCTCATCAACCGCCAAGGTATGTCCACTTTGGTCATGGACTCCTTCTTCTACCCCTACCTTGTACTATTAATGTTGCACCATCATCCTCATCCACCGCCAAGGTATGTCCACTTTGGTCATTGACTCCTTCTTCTATCCCTACCTTGTACTATTAATGTTGCACCATCATCCTCATCAACTGCCAAGGTATGTCCACTTTGGTCATGGACTCCTTCTTCTACCCCTACCTTGTACTATTAATGTTGCACC
>NC_084731.1:71407859-71475359 GCF_033978785.1 Entelurus aequoreus
TCAGATCTATGTATCGATATAAAGTTTTGTTTTTTTAAGATATGCCCTTTTTGTTAAAACCCTGTTTTCTATGAGGAAAAACACCAAATATGCAACATTTTCCTCAAATAATATTTGATGTGAAGTAATTGGAGCCTTGTATATGTCAATAATTATAACATTGATTTTAGTTCATTATTATTTTCTTAACGACTGTTAAAAAAAAAAAATCACACTAAAATTCTAAGGGACCCAAAAGTGTTAAAGTGTTAACTTGTTTTTATTTTACTCTCAATGTTTAAATCTCTGCAACAACTTCAAATCTATGTATCGATATAAAGTTGTTGTTTTTTTAAGATGTATTTTTCTGACAAAAAACACCAAATATGCAATATTTTCCTCAAAAGATATGTCAAAGTGTAATATTTGATGTGAAGTAATTGGAGCCTTTTATATGTCAATAATTATAACATTGATTTTAGTTAATTATTATTTTCTTAACGACTGTTAAAAAAAAAAAAAATCACACTGAAATTCTTAGGGACCCAAAAGGGTCCCGCACATTAAAGTGTTAACTTTTTTTTATTTTACTCTCAGTGCTTAAATCTCTGCAACAACTACAGATCTATCTGTTGATTATAAGTTGTATCATTTTTATGTGTATTTTGTTTGTTTTTGAATGCTCTTTTGTCAAAGAAAACTTTTTTTAAGGCAAAAACACTAAATATGAAATATTTTCCTCAAAAAGTATTTCAAAGTAGAATATTTGATGTGAAGTAATTAGAGCCTTAAATATGTCAATAATTATAACATTGTTTTTAGTTCATTATTATTTTCTTAACGACTGTTAAAAAAAAAAAAAAAAAAATCACACTAAAATTCTTAGGGACCCAAAAGAATCCCGCCCATTAAAGTGTTAATTTTTTTATTTATTTATTTACTCTCAATGCTTAAATCCCTGCAACAACTACAGATCTATGTATCGATATAAAGTTGTTGTTTTTTTAAGATGTATGCCCTTTTCGTTAAAACAGTTTTTTCTGACAAAACACCAAATATGCAATATTTTCCTCAAAAAATATGTCAGTGTAATATTTGATGTGAAGTAATTGGAGCCTTAAATATGTCAATAATTATACTATTGATTTTAGTTCATAATTTTTTGTTTTGTTTTTACTCTCTATGCTTAAATCTTTGCAACAACTTCAGATCTATCTATTAATTATAAGTTGTGTTATTTTTATTTTTATTTTGTTTGTTTTTTTAATGCTTTTTAGTCAAAGAAAACTTGTTTTTTATGGCAATAACACAAAACATGCAATATTTTCCTCAAAAAATATTTCAAAGTGTAATATTTGATGGGAAGTAATTTGAGCCTAAATAGGTCAATAATTCATAACATTTGATGTTAGTTTTATTATTTTCTTAACATCGACAAAAAATCACACAAAAATTCTTAGGGACCCTTTGGGTCCCACTCATAAAAGCATAAAAAATTGGCACACTTTGTTAAAACCCGGTTTTTTATGACAAAAATACCAAATATGCAATATTTTCCTCAAAAAATATTTCAAAGTGTAATATTTGGTGTGAAGTAATTGGAGGCTTGTATAGGTCAATAATTATAATATTGATTTTTTGTTAAAGAAAACTTGTTTTTTATGGCACAAACACAAAATATGCAATTTTTTTCCTCAAAAATATTTCAAAGTGTAATATTGATATGAAGTAATGGGAGCATTAAATATGTCAATCATTCATAACAACATTGATTTTAGTTCATTATTATTTTCTTAACGACAGTTAAAAAAAAATCACACTAAAATTCTTAGGGACCAAAACTCATAAAAGTGTTAAAAATAGTAACACTTTTTTTTCTTTTTTTTTTCTTTTTTAACCCTTTTTTAATGCTTAAATCTCTGCAGCAACTTGAGATCTATCTGTTGATTATAAGTTTTATAATTTTTTATGTGTATTTTGTTTGTTTTTTAATGCTTTTTTGTTAAAGAGAACTTGTTTTTATGGCAAAAACAAAATTTTAATATTTTTCGAGGAAAATATTGCATAAGTGTAATATTTGATGTGAAGTAATTGGAGCCTTAAATATGTCAATAATTATAACATTGATTTTAGTTCATTATTATTTCTTAACAGTTAAAAAAATATATTTTATTTTTTTTTACTCTGTGCTTAAATCTCTACAATAACTTCAGATATATCTGTTGTATATATTTTTTATTTTTTTTTAAATGAATATTTTGTTTTTGTTTTTGTGCTTTTTTGTCAAAGAAAACTTGTATTTTATGGCAAAAACACCAAAAAAAATTCAAAGTGTAATATTTGATGTTATGTATTTGGAGCCTTGTATAGGTCATTAATTATAACATTGATTTTAGTTCATTGTTATTTTCTTAACAATGACAGTTAAAAAAAATCCCACAAAAATTCTTAGGGATCTAAAAGGGTCCCGCTTATAAAAGTGTTAAAATATTCCCCCCCCCCCCAACGCCTAAATCTCTGGAACAACTTCAGATCTATCTATTTTTATGTGTATTCTGTTTGTTTTTTGTTTTCTGGTTACATTTCACCTGCTTGATATTTTATTCCACTTGTTTATGTTTGTTTGTAATAGTATAAAATGGCTCCCCGGCCCACACTTTGGACACCTCTGCTCAAAAGTCTTCTCATCTTTTGGAAAATGACACCAAAGTTGTAACCCGATGATGATGATGATGGTGATGATGTCATCTATTGCAGAGGAGTAGAGTGAAGGAGAGAGAGTACTCCAACATCAAATATGCTCCCAACTGCACCTCCAAACTCAACATGGCGTCTTCACGCTCCTCCTCTGTGTGAGTAACTTGTGTGTGATATCATGTGCAATACAAGCAGAGTGTTTACTCATGAGTGACATCATGTGTAATACAAGCAGTGTTTACTTGTGAGTGACATCATGTGCAATACAAGCAGAGTGTTTACTCGTGAGTGACATCATGTGCAATACAAGCAGAGTGTTTACTCGTGAGTGACATCATGTGCAATACAAGCAGAGTGTTTACTCGTGAGTGATATCATGTGCAATACAAGCAGTGTTTACTCGTGAGTGATATCATGTGCAATACAAGCAGAGTGTTTACTCGTGAGTGACATCATGTGCAATACAAGCAGAGTGTTTACTCGTGAGTGACATCATGTGTAATACAAGCAGTGTTTACTTGTGAGTGACATCATGTGCAATACAAGCAGAGTGTTTACTCGTGAGTGACATCATGTGCAATACAAGCAGAGTGTTTACTCGTGAGTGACATCATGTGCAATACAAGCAGAGTGTTTACTCGTGAGTGATATCATGTGCAATACAAGCAGTGTTTACTCGTGAGTGATATCATGTGCAATACAAGCAGAGTGTTTACTCGTGAGTGACATCATGTGCAATACAAGCAGAGTGTTTACTCGTGAGTGATATCATGTGCAATACAAGCAGAGTGTTTACTCGTGAGTGATATCATGTGTGATACAAGCAGAGTGTTTACTTGTGAGTGACATCATGTGCAATACAAGCAGAGTGTTTACTCGTGAGTGACATCATGTGCAATACAAGCAGAGTGTTTACTCGTGAGTGACATGTGCAATACAAGCAGAGTGTTTACTCGTGAGTGATATCATGTGTGATACAAGCAGAGTGTTTACTCGTGAGTGATATCATGTGCAATACAAGCAGTGTTTACTCGTGAGTGATATCATGTGTGATACAAGCAGAGTGTTTACTCGTAAGTGATATCATGTGCGATACAAGCAGTCCTGCAGAGTGTTTACTCGTGTGTGATATCATGTGCAATACAAGAGGTCCTGCAGAGTGTTTACTCATGTGTGTGATATCATGTGCGATACAAGCGGTCCTGCAGTGTGTTAACTCGTGTGTGTGATACAAGCAGTCCCGCAGCGTGTTAACGTGTGTGTGATATCAAGTGCGATACAAGCAGCCCTGCAGAGTGTTTACTTGTCTGTGATATCATGTGTGATACAAGTAGAGTGTTTACTTGTGAGTGATATCATGTGCGATACGGAGTGTTTACTTGACTGTGATATCATATGTGATACAAGCAGTCCTGTAGAGTGTTCACTTGTGTGTGATATCATGTGCGATACAAGCAGTCCTGCAGAGTGTTTACTTGTGTGTGATATCATGTGCGATATAAGCAGTGTGTTTACTTGTGTGTGTGATATCATGTGCGATTCAAGCAGTCCTGCAGAGTGTTTACTTGTGTGTGATATAATGTGCGATACAAGCGGTCCTGAAGAGTGTTTACTTGTGTGTGATATCATGTGCGATATAAGCGGTCCTGCAGTGTGTTTACTCGTGTGTGTGAGATATCATGTGCGATCCAAGCAGTCCTGCAGAGTTTACTTGTGTGATATCATGTACGATACAAGCAATCCTGCAGAGTGTTTACTTGTCTGTGATATCATGTGCGATACAAGCAGAGTGTTTACTTGAGTCTGATATCATATGCGATACAAGCAGTCCTGTAAAGTGTTTACTTGTGTGTGCTATCATGTGTGATACAAGCAGTCCTGCGGAGTGTTTACTTGTGTGTGATATAATGTGCGATATAAGCAGTCTGTTTACTTGTGTGTGTGATATCATGTGCGATTCAAGCAGTCCTGCAGAGTGTTTACTTGTGTGAGATGTCATGTGCGATATAAGCAGTCCTGCAGTGTTTACTTTTGTGTGATATCATGTGCGATACAAGCAGTCCTGCAGAGTGTTTACTTGTATGTGATGTCATGTGCAATATAAGCAGTCCTGCAGAGTGTTTACTTTTGTGTGATATCATGTGCGATGCAAACAGTCCTGCAGAGTGTTTACTTGTGTGTGATATCATGTGCGATACAAGTCCTGCAGAGTGTTTACCTGTGTGTGATATCATGTGCGATACAAGCAGTCCTGCAGTGTTTACTTGTGTGTGATATAATGTGCGATACAAGCAGTCCTGCAGAGTGTTTACTTGTGTGTGATATCATGTGCGATGCAAGTCCTGCAGAGTGTTTACTTTACCCTTAACTTTAACAACCATACAATAATAAACAATTAAAAAAGTAAAAATCCACTTACTTGAACACCGGCAAAGGAGCAGACAGAGACTGTGTGTGTGTGTGTGTGTGTGTGTGTGTGTGTGTGTGTGTGTGTGTGTGTGTGTGTGTGTGTGTGTGTGTGTGTGCGCGCTTGGAAGAGGTGCCGCTGAAAGAGACTAGCTCTTTTTCCCCCCGTGAAATAAGTCTGTTTGGCATATTTTTCCAGACAAGTCGGGTCTGATCACAGTTAAAACTTCCATAATCGTGAGCGCCATTAATGTACTCCTGGCAAATAGTCTTTATTTTGATATTATTTTACTTTATTCTGAACTCCACAGCGATTCTTTCCTTCTTTCCACACTGCTCTGTTGTCTTCTTGGCTCTCACACCGAGTTGACAAAATGGAGAAAACGTGTCAAAAGTGAAGGAACACAAAAACGCATTCTCTCCCCAGAAGTATTATTATTATTTATTTGTATTTACTTAAAAGCTATCTTTAAAATAAATTATTTTCTTTTAAAGTCTCTGTAGGTTCACAATTAGTGAAGTTGCTGTATAAAACCTTTGATTATTACTTTCTGATCACGTTTTAATTGAAGATTGCAGACATCAGCAGTGTAATAAATCCGAGGAATGAACAACAATATTATTATTTTTGCAGCGTGACAAACGACGATTCGTCAGGCGTGTACGAGAACATCAACTTCAAGAGCTCCCAGACGTCCTTCAGCAGCAACACCAGGAGGTGAAAGATGCTGCTCCTCTGTGAGTACTTTCACTTTCTTTTTCTCTCAATAAACTACACGAGTTGTCGAGACGGCCGAGGTCAAAGGACAAAAACATTTGATTTGTTACGTGTATGATCTTCAGTCTTGGTTCTCTTCTGCAAAAACATGATGTATTCTCTTCATATCTGAGCTAATGTGACTTTGAAGTCAGGCTGGACAATTATGGCAAAAATGATCTTCCCCATTATTTGGATTAACAACACAATGATTATTACACCACCAAAACTCAACTTGAAATACATTTAGAAGAACAACCGGACTTAAATAAGTAACAAACAAGTACATTAATTAGAATAGTAAGAACTATTAGAATTTCCATTTCCGGTAGGAGAGGATGTTTAATGCCCATTCATTGTCAATGGGGAGAAATTCCGGGAAAACTGGGAATTTTTAAATAGGGAAAACAAGTTTTGTGTTCAATATATGTGAAGAGTAGTGTGGGTGTGGATGGTTGGAAGGTCAGAATCGGGTAAAAAGTGGCACAAAATATTGAGAATTTAGAGCATTGTAGAACTATGAATATGTCCATTTAGTTGAATGGACATATTAACATTTCCTGGAAATTTGTGAATTTTGGGAAAACTGGGAATTTTTTAAAACAATTGATTCTAGATTATATGAATGGGTTTGGTGTTGGAATTTTTGTAATCGGTTGAAAAATGTTGACGTAATAGTTTGAGTTGAGAATGGGTATTTCGGAATTCCTGGACATTTGGAAAAACCAGGAATTTGTACAGAAAACAAATTGGAACGTTTGTTGTCCCAACTAATGTTTTGAAGGTGGAATAGTCAAATATTGGTTGAAAAATGTGGACTGTGAAAACTTTCCAGGAAGAGATGAAACTAGGGCATTGGAAAACCGAGGAATTCTGAGAATTCCTGGAGAAAAACATTTAACTTGGAAAATCGTAGTCTGTCTAGGGTAAATGGAGTGTGTGGATTTTGGAACAGTTCAAATCAGATGAGAAATGTGGGATATGGAGAGGATGTATAATGCCCATTCATTGTCAATGGGGAGAAATTCCGGGAAAACCAACAATTTTGGAATAGGGAAAATATGTTTTGCGTTCGATATATGTGAAGAGTAGTGTGGGTGTGGATGGTTGGAAGGTCAGAATCGGGTAAAAAGTGGCACAAAATGTTGAGAATTTAGAGCATTGTAGAACTATGAATATGTCCATTTAATTGAATGGACATATTAACATTTCCTGGAAATTTGTGAATTTTGGGAAAATTTGGAATTTTTTAAAACAATTGATTTTAGATTATATGAATGGGTTTGGTGTTGGAATTTTTGGAATCGGTTGAAAAATGTTGACATAATAGTTTGAATTGAGAATGGGTATTTCGGAATTCCTGGAAATACTGAAAAACCAGGAATTTGTACAGAAAACAAATTGGAACATTTGTTGTCCCAACTAATGTTTTGAAGGTGGAATGGTCAAATATCAGTTGAAAAATAGGGAAGATATGTTTTGTGTTCAATGTGTGTGAAGGGTGTGGATGGTTGAAAGGTCGGAATTGAGTAAAAAGTGGCGCACGATGTTGAGAATTTAGGGCATTGTAGAACTAAGAATATGTCAATTTAGTTGTATGGATGTATCAAAATTTCCTGGAAATTTGTGAATTTTGGGAAACCGGGAATTTTTAAAAACTATTGATACTAGATATGAATGGGTTGGTGTTGGAATTGTTGGAATCGGTTGAAAAATGTTGACATAATAGTTTGAATTGAGAATGGGTATTTTGGGAAAAACGGGAAATTTTAAGATAAAAATTGGAACATTTGTTGTCTCAACTAAGAGCAATGTTCTGATGGCGAATGGTCAAAAATGGTTGAAAAATGTGGACTGAAAACTTTCCAGGAAGAGGCGAAAATAGGGCATTGGAAAACTCTGAGAATTCCTGGAACATTTTTTTAACTTGGAAAATGTGTGACAAGTAGTATTGGTGTGGATGAATGAAAGGTCGGAATCGGGTAAAAAGTGGCGCAAAATGTTTAGAATTTAGGGCATTGCAGAACTATGAATATGTCCATTCAGTTGAATGGAAATTTCCTGGAAATTTGTGAATTTTGGGAAAACCGGGAATTTTTTAAAACTATTGATACTAGATGATATGAATGGTTGGTGTTGGAATTTTGGGATTCGGTTGAAAAATGTTAATGTAATAGTTTGAATTGACAATGGGTATTTTGTAGTTCCTGGAATTTTGGAAAAAACAGGAATTTGAACGGAAAACAAATTGGAACATTTGTTGTCTCAACTAAGAGGAATGTTTTGAAGGTGGAATGGTCAGAAACGGTTGAAAAATGTGGACTGTGAAAACTTTCCAGGAAGAGGTGAAAATAGGGCATTGGAAAACTGGGAATTCCTGGAAAATGTTTTAAACTTGGAAAATGTGTGAAGAGTAGTATGTGTGTGGATAAGGTCGGAATCGGGTAAAAAGTGGCGCAAAATGTTGAGAATTTAGGGCATTGTAGAACTATGAATGTGTCCATGGGAATTTCCTGGACATTTATGAATTTTGGGAAATCTGGGAATTTTATAAACTATTGATACTAGATTATATGAATCGTTGGTGTTGGAATTTTTGGAATCGGTTGAAAAATGTTGACACAATAGTTTGAATTGAGAATGTGTATTTCGGGAAATCCGGGAATTTGTAAATTAAAAATAGGTAATTGGAAAACCGGGCATTTTTGAGAATTCCTGGAAAATTCTGAGAATTCCTGGAAAACATTTTAAACTTGGAAAATGTGTGAAGAGGAGTTTGGTGGATGAATAAAAGGTCGGAATCGGGTAAAAAGTGGTGCAAAATGTTGAGAATTTAGGACATTGTAGAACTATGAATATGTCAATTTAGTTGAATGGGAATTTACTGGAAATTTGGGAATTTTGGGAAAACCAGGAATTTTTTAAACTATTGATACTAGATGATATGAATGGTTGGTGTTGGAATTTTTAGATTCGCTTGAAAAATGTTAATGTAATACCGTATTTTTTCGGACTATAAGTCACAGTTTTTTTCCATAGTTTGGCCGGGGGTGCGACTTATACTCAGGAGCGACTTATGTGTGAAATTATTAACACGTTACCGTAAAATACCAAATAATATTATTTAGCTCATTCACGTAAGAGACTAGACGTATAAGATTTCATGGGATTTAGCGATTAGGAGTGACAGATTGTTTGATAAACGTATAGCATGTTTTATATGTTATAGTTATTTGAATGACTCTTACCATAATATGTTACGTTAACATGCCAGGCACGTTCTCAGTTGGTTATTTATGCGTCATATAACGTACACTTATTCAGCCTGTGTTCACTATTCTTTATTTATTTTAAATTGCCTTTCAAATGTCTATTCTTGGTGTTGGGTTTTATCAAATAAATTCCCCAAAAAATGCGACTTATACTCCAGTGCAACTTATATATGTTTTTTTTCTTCTTTATTATGCATTTTCGGCCGGTGCGACTTATACTCCGGAGCGACTTATACACCGAAAAATATGGTAGTTTGAATTGACAATGGGTATTTTGTAGTTCCTGGAAATTTGGAAAAAACTGGAATTTGTACGGAAAACAAATTCGAACATCTGTTGTCTCAACTAAGAGGAATGTTTTGAAGGTGGAAAATGTGGACCGTGAAAACTTTCCAGGAAGAGGTGAAAGTAGGGCATTGGAAAACTGGGGAATTCTGAGAATTCCTGGAAAATGTTTTAAACTTGGAAAATGTGTGAAGAGTAGTTTGTGTGTGGATGGTTGGAAAGTTGGAATTGGTTAAAAAGTGGTGCAAAATGTCCAGAATTTAGGGCATTGTAGAACTATGAATATGTCCAAGGGAATTTCCTGGAAATTTGTGAATTTTGGGAAAAGCGGGAATGTTTGAAACTATTGATACTAGATTATATGAATGGTTGGTGTTATATAACAATAAGAAAAATAACATCCACTTCTCCAATTCCATTTGTACTTTTTACACATACTTTATAAAGTGTCCTTTTTGTGTCATAAACACAATTCAATAAAATGCTCAAATATTCTCACAATTATTGATACAAAACATCTTTGGACAATTTTGACCATTATTTTAAGTCGGAGCACAATCACTTTTTAAATGTATCAACCAGTGCTTTGAAGATAAACTACACTTTTTATGGCATTTTACCCATATTTGTAATTTTTTTGTACATTTTAAGTTGTAAATAAACGCTAGCAAAAGTCAGCTAACAATGTAGATAATGGGAATACACTACTGCGTCCAGAAAGTTCCAACAATACACCATTTACATTGCAAGTATTAATGATATTGCTATTATGAGCGCTAAACGCTTGAATGTTTCGAGATCAACTTCCGATCCATGTGTAGATTTTAAATTTTTATTATTTTTGAACGATGACACTTTAAAAAAAAAAATCACACTAAAGGTCCCAGGGACCAAAATGGGTCTTAGTCATTACTGTTTCTAAGTAAGTCGTTTATTAATTTACTTTTACTTTAAACGCTTAATTATCTCTCGATTATCTTCCGATCTATCTGTACATTTTCCTTGTTTATTATTTTTGAGCAATGACAGTTTAAAAAAAACAAACACTAAAGGTCTCAGGGACCAAAATGGGTCTTCATCATTACTGTTTCAAAGTAAGTCATTTATTGTATTTTTACTTTCAACGCTTAAATATCTCAAGATCAACTTCCAATCTGTCTGTCGATTATAAGTTTGTATTATTTTTGAGCAATGACCGTTGAAAAAAAATCACACTAAAGATCTCAGGGACCAAAATGGGTCTCAGTCATTAGTGTTTCAAAGTAAGTCATTTATTTTTAAATTCAACGCTTAAATGACTCGAGGTCAACTTCCAATCTATCTGTCGATTACAATTTTTTATTATTTTTGTGGAATGACAGTTTTTAAAAAATCACACTAAAGGTCCTAGGGACCAAAATGGGTCTTAATCGTTAAAATGTTTCAAAGTAAGTCATTTATTTAAGTTTTACTTTCAACACTTAAATATCTCGAGATCAATTTCCAATCTATCTGTCGATTATAAGTTTTTATTATTTTTGAGCAATGACCGTTTAAAAAAAATCACACTAAAGGTCCCAGGCACCAAAATGGGTCTTAGTCATTAGTGTTTCAAAGTAAGTCATTTATTTTATTTTTACTTTCAACGCTTGAATGTCTCGAGATCAACTTCCGATCTATGTGTAGACTATACGTTTTTATTATTTAAAAAAAAAAAATCACACTAAACGTCTCAGGGACCAAAATGGGTCTTCATCATTAGTGTTTCAAAGTAAGTAATTTATTTAATTTATTTTTACTTTCATCGCTTAAATAGCTGGAGATCGACTTCCGATCTATCTGTCGATTATAACATTTTATTATTTTTGAGCAATGACAGTTTAAAAAAATCACACTAAAGGTCTCAGGGACCAAAATGGGTCTTCGTCATTAGTGTTTCAAAGTAAGTTATTTATTTTTACTTTCAACGCTTGAATGTCTCGAGAGCAACTTACGATCTATGTGTCGATTTTAAGTTTTTATTATTTTTGAGCAATGACCGTTTTTAAAAAAAAAATCACAGAAAGGTCCCAGTGATCGAAATGGGTGGTAGTCATTAGTGTTTCAAAGTAAGTAATTTATTTTATTTATTTTTACTTTCAACGCTTAAATATCCCGAGATTAACTTCCGATTTATCTGTTGATTATAATTTTGTATTATTTTTTGAGCAATGACAGTAAAAAAAAAAAATCACACTAAAGGTCCCAGGGACCAAAATGGGTCTTAATCATTAGTGTTTCAAAGTAAGTTGTTTATTTTATTTATTTTTACTTTCAACGCTTAAATATCCGGAGATAAACTTCCGATCTATCTGTCGATTATAAGTATTTAATATTTTTGAGCAATGACCGTTTAAAAAAAATCACACTAAAGGTCTCAGGGACCAAAATGGGTCTTAGTCGTTAGTGTTTCAAAGTAAGTCATTTATTTTTACTTTCAACGCTTAAATATTTGGAGATCAACTTCCGATCTATCTGTCGATTATACGTTTTTATTATTTTTGAACAATGACAGTTTAAAAAAAAATCACACTAAAGGTCTCAGGGACCAAAATGGGTCTTCGTCTTTAGTGTTTCAAAGTAAGTCATTTATTTTTACTTTCAACGCTTGAATGTCTCGAGAGCAACTTACGATCTGTGTCGATTTTAAGTTTTTATTATTTTTGAGCAATGACAGTTTAAAAAAAAAAATCACAGTAAAGGTCCCAGTGACCAAAATGGGTCGTAGTCATTAGTGTTTCAAAGTAAGTAGTTTATTTTATTTATTTTTACTTTCAACGCTTATATATCCAGAGATCAGCTTCCGATTTATCTGTTGATTATAAGTTTGTACTATTTTTTGAGCAATGACAGTTTTAAAAAAAAAAAATCACATTAAAGGTCCCAGGGACCAAAATGGGTCTTAGCCCTTAGTGTTTCAAAGTAAGTAATTTATTTTATTTATTTTTACTTTCAATGCTTAAATATGTCAAGATCAACTTCCAATCTATTTGTCGATTATACGTTTTTATTATTTTTGAGCAATGACCATTTAAAAAAATCACACTAAAGGTCCCAGGGACCAAAATGGGTCTTAGCCCTTAGTGTTTCAAAGTAAGTCATTTATTTTATTTATTTTTAATTTCAATACTTAAATATCTCAAAATCTATTTCCGATCTATTTCAGTATTGCAATTTTAAATAAATAAAATAAATGACTTACTTTGAAACACTAATGACTAAGACCCATTTTGGTCCCTGAGAACTTAGGTAGGATTTTTTTTAAACTGTCATTGCTCAAAAATAATAAAAACTTGTAATCGACAGATCGGAAATAGATTTTGAGATATCTGTCGATTATAAGTTTTTATTATTTTTGAGCAATGACAGTTTGAAAAAAATCACACTAAAGGTCCCAGGGACCAAAATGGGTCTTAGTCGTCAGTGTATCAAAGTAAGTCTTTTATTTTTACTTTCAACGCTTAAATATCTGGAGCTCACCCCTGGCTTAAAGAACGCTAGCAACAAAACAAGGTGCTTTGATTTAAAAAAAAAGTGCACTAAAAAGACACAAAATAGTTTTTTGAGGACGTGACAGAAAAATATGTCGTGCTGGTTGTCTTAGATTGCTGAGACCTCCTCCATGACGGGTTTATTCCCACAGGCTTGTTGCGGGAGGGAGGGGGCCTGGGGCTCCTCCTCGGCTCCACCAGGGTGCACCTTGCCTGGGATGAGCGTCGCCGTCCCTCCCCCTCTGACCTGGAGCTGGACGTGAGGACTTTGCCCCCGCCGCCATCAACGTGCCTTCTTGTACTTTTGGACTTGAGGAGGATGGACCTCAAGCAGGGGTCAGATGTCACCCGCAGCCATGAAGACCGGTAAGACATTCTCACGTCCGTACCCCCCAAAAAAACGTATTTTTGAACGCAGACACGAACATGTGAACACGAGTCTTTTTTCTTGTAAATGTTTCTTATGCTGATATTTGCCAGACACTTGATTAAATGAATGTTGTGGACTGTTTGTGCTTCGTTTGTTGACCTTTGACACCAGCAAAATAATCATACATGACAAATATATGAAGACTGAATACAATATTATTATATACAGCGAAATAACATACAATAATATTATATACAATGAAATAACATCAAATAATATTATATACAATGAAATAACAACAACAAATATTATATGCAATGAAATAACATCAAATATTATATACAATGAAATAATATCAAATAATATTATATACAATGAAATAAAATAATATATACAATGAAATAACATAAAATGATATTATATACAATGAAATAACATAAAATAATATATACAATAAAATAACATACAATTATATTATATACAATTAAGTTACATCAAATAATATATACAATGAAATAAAATATTATATACAATGAAATAACATAAAATTATATCATATACAATGAAGTTACATCAAGTAATATTATATACAATGAAATAAAATATATACAATGAAGTTACATAAAATAATATATACAATGTAATAAGATACAACAATATTATATACAATGAAGTAACATCAAATAATATTATATACAATGAAGTAACATCAAATATACACAATGAAATAACATAAAATAGTGGTATATACAATGAAATAAAATAATATTATATACAATCAAGTAATATAAAATACTATATACAATGAAATAACATAAAATAATATTATATACAATGAAATAACATAAAATAATATTATATACAACGAAATAACAAAATGTTATATACTAATGAAATAACAAAATAATATATACAATGAAATAACAGAATAGTATTATATACAATTAAGCAGAGGTGGGACCAAGTCATTGCTTTGCAAGTCACAAGTAAGTCTCAAGTCTTTGCCCTCAAGTCTCGAGTCAAGTCCCGAGTCAAGACAGGCAAGTACCGAGTCAAGTCCAAAGTCAAGACTGGAAAGTCTCAAGTCAAGTCACAAGTCCTGCATTTTGAGTTTCGAGTCCTTTCAAGTCCTTTTAACCACAGACTAATATTTTTACACAGATTGTGTATGCTTTTAAACCGCTGTATTTATTTATTAAAACAAGTGCATTTGAAATAGCAGGAAAAAAAATAGTACTGACATTGCAATTCATAATAGCACTATTAACCAGTCATTTTAATAGTTTAAACAATTTTAAACAATTAACTCATTCCTTTACAGAATAAACACATTTGCAAAAACAAGTGCAACTGTACTTATTTGTACAAAAGTGTTAACATTGTATTTCCATGGCATATTGCATTGTAACTAGTTCCACAGCTGTTTCTATTCTGTTCTTACCTTATCTCATTGATCTCATCTCATACTGTATGTGTGTTTATGTGTGCGTACACATGAAAAACATAACAAATACATGAACATAACAATGAACAGAGTTGTACTTTTTAGATGTCAGGGCCCTATGCAATATGTACACATATTCTTAATATAGTATACATTTTAACTGACCTTTATTTGACTATGTTTGTCTTTTTGTAGGTGGCTAAAATATGCGGTGCTGCTGACCGCCGTCTAACGTTGTTAATGTTACTGTGTGTGATACATTGACTAACGTAACGTTAAGTGTAGGTACCTCATGCAACCCTGCTTAAAAAAATCACTTGACAAAAAGTATGAACAAGGAAGCAAACTGCAGTGGACGCAACATATTGCTGTGTTTGAAATGATGTTATAACCATAGACATCTTATAAGTAGACGCAGTATTGGTTGCTGTGACGCGAGCAAATTGCATCTTGAAGTGGTGATGAGGAGCCGGCGAGCAGCCTAAACTGACAGTTGACAGGTAGAAAACAAAGATGCCGGGCTGGTGTTCAGCGTTTTCCTGCTCAAATGAGCGGACTGTTGAAAATAGGAATCGGGGGATTACTTTTCACAAGTAAGATTTAACATTAATGTACTTTTGGTTGTATTTTATGAAAATAACATTACCACAGAGTTAAGAAGGAGCAAAGATCTTCAATATTTGTATGTGAAAATCACAAACAAATCTTCTGGGGGAGGATGACCCCCCTACAGGGGTTTGGTTTACAAACTTTCAGCCCCACCTAAAACAAAATTCACCAGCCGCCACTGATTATGATGCATTCTCATTTTAGGCAAAATATAAGACAATACTTTCTTAACAGTATAATTGTAACCAGGAATAAGTCTTCAAGTAACAATATTCAAATACTAACATTGTTGGGTAAGACAGCATTTGGATTTATTCTGAATCCAGTGAAACAGATTGGTGGTTTTAGCTGATATAAAGACTTTCAGGTGTTTATATATGTTTAAGTATTTGGCAGACGCTTTTATCCAAAGCGACATACATAAAAAATACATATATAACAATCACTGTAAACATTATCATTTAAGGGAAGAATGTAATACAAAATATCAATACAAAGTGTCAAGACAGAATAAACTCTCTGCTGCTGCAGCAACAGAGATACGGTCTATAAGATATATAGATATCTAATGTATTCATACATTGTTTATGTAGGATATACGCATGTATATATAACGTAATTATATTGTTTCTTCAAGTTAAAAATAGCTGACCGTTTTTTTCCCCCTTCTCTGGGCTTATATTCCCAGTTTTGATCTCGGACGTCTGGTCACTTATAGCATATAAGAATATTCTATTACTGTTAAGCAAACTATGAATAATAAAACATGTGTCCGTTATCATAGCTACACGTATGACAAAAAAGCGCGTGAAAACGAGTGGTATTCAGTGAGGTAAAATGAATTAAATGCGCTGACAGTTCATTGCTCCTGCCAAATGAATTGCACTGAGTGTAGCGGATCACCACTCCAAGATGGCGGCCCCGCGTCTCGTCTGCGCCAGTAAGCAGTAGCGCTCGATGCTGCGTCTACTTATAAGATGTCTATGGTTATGACGTTAGCAGTGAGTTTACAGCCTCGCTGATTTAACTACACAGCAAATAAAAGTCATGTTACTTAGCCAATAAACGTTAGCTTACATTCAAAACTTACCCTTCTTTGTGCAACTTCAAATGTCGAACGAAGTTGGAAGTTGTTGCGTCTCCGTCTGTAATATTCGAACTGCGTGATTTGCATCCGGCAATTCGTTTTTTGTTGACCAAGTCGTAGTTTTTATACCCGAACGAAACCAACTTTGGTATAAATCTTTCTCACTGGCGCGTTGTTTGACAACTCTTGTTCATTGGTTGTCCTGCAATTTGATTGGATGAATGCTGTGTGATGAAAACAATGTAGATCTAATTTGATTGGCTGTTGTACTGAGAGCACACACGCTGATAGACAGACACGTACAAAATGAAAGCTACGGAGCGCTCCCAAATAACTTTTTAAACTTTAGGTTTTGGGGAAAGTAGCAAGTCATGTCAAGTCAAAAGGCTCAAGTCCAAGTGAAGTCACAAGTCATTGATGTTAAAGTCGAGTCGAGTTGCAAGTCTCTTTACATTTTGTCAAGTCGAGTCTAAAGTCATCAAATTCATGACTCGAGTCTGACTCGAGTCCAAGTCATGTGACTCGAGTCCACACCTCTGCAATTAAGTTACATAAAATAATACATACAATGAAGTAATATAAAATATTATATACAATGGAGTCATGGCAATATCATCTCATATTACATGAGATTATAAGAATCCATCCATCCATTTTCTACTGCTTGTCCCTTTTGGGGGGGTCGAAATAAAGTCCTCATTTTATAAGAAAAATGCTAATTTTAGAAGAAGCCATAAAACAAAGTAATATTTTAAAAGTAATAATCAGTCATGTCAGTTTATGGAGTGAAAATATTAGGAGTATGAATCTTTGGGCCTAATTCTCTTCCTGAAATGACGATTCCATTCAGAATTGATTCTCACTTTGAAACTCTTTCAAAACTGGTTAGGAAACATCCTTCTGTTTGCATGGAAGTGGACCAAACACCTCTTTTTGTGTGTGTGTGTGTGTCTGTGTGTGTGTGTCTGTGTGTGTGTGTGCGTGCGTGCGTGTACAGTATATATGTATGTATGGACAGTATGTATGTATATATATATTTATATGCATGTACAGTATATATGTATGCATGTATATATATGTATGTATGTATATATATATATGTAAGAATGTACAGTATGTATGTATGTATATATATATGTATTGACGGATGCATATATTCACATTTATCCATAATTAAGAGTTACTTCTTTCTATATTTCTATAGTCATATTTTAAATAGCTAATGTTCCATCTTGTACTCTTTTCATTGTTTTGATCGTCTCATGACAAAGTGCTTGCACTGTGGACGACCTTGAAGTAGGAGGCAGAGAAGAGGAGTCCTCCCTGCTTCCCTTCTCGGGCCGACTTGAGATAACGGACACAATGGGCATCTGTGCGGCCGTGAGGGCGGGGGGGGGGGGGGGGGGAGATATTGAAGAGGAGAGTGCATTCCGGGATGTTGTCAGATCAACTTGGGCTACGCATTCGTATGTGTTGTTCGAGGCTGGTCTCTATTCTCAAATATTTCACAATACATTACAAAATAACTATCCTGTGCTTGGTGGTACATTTGAGTTAAGTTTATATGTCATCTAAGGAACTTGGGACTGACCAGCGTTTTACATCCCACTTGGAGGAACATCTGGTCAAACGCAACAATTTGGGGGCTTCGTCCGAGATGACACGCTGACAATTGGACCTTCTCTTGCAATCTTCTGGACAGACTCACATGGCCAAAACATAATTCAAGGTAAGCAGAACCTTTCTTTTTAGATAAAATCTGCATTAGGAGTCTGTCCTGAGGTCTGTAAGTCAAACACAGAATTGTACCCCAGACACAGAGTGGTGATTTTGATAGATTGATTGCATTTTGATTGATTGATTGCATTTTGATAGATTGGTTGCATTTTGCCATAGCCACCATTGCATAAAAGTTGTGAATACCACTCACGTCATTGTGTCAAGATTACCGTGACGGGCTGCTTCACTGACGAGTAAGCAAATAGTCGGGTGTGGCTCACCCTGGGTAGTTGGTCGCCGCCTAAAAGAGTAACGGGTTAGAGTTAGAGGCTCTAGCTGCGTATTGTACGATAAATTGCACGGGTTAGAGTTAGAGGCTCTAGCTGCGTATTGTACGATAAATTGCACGGGTTAGAGTTAGAGGCTCTAGCTGTGTATTGTATGATAAAAGTACGGGGTTAAACGCCGCCGTATGGTTTGGGGGTTAAAGGCCCTCAGGGGTTCGAGGCCCCTGAAAAAAAAAATGGACACAATGGCCAAGGAGTGTGACAGACAAGAATGTGATGGCGGCTGGGGAAAATGTGATTAATCATTACTGTGTAATGATCAATTGAATGGACGGTTGTCGACAATGCAACTAGCAGGTAGAGGAAAAAAATTTTAAAAAAGGAGAACGTTCCTTGAAAGGGTTAAGAGGGAGTTTATAATACTCGAAAAGTCGTGAACTCAAACGTCTGGTAAAATAAAATTTAAAAAATTTTAAAAAAAGTAACTGGAAGTTTTATGGTAAAGTGAAACGCAGAGAGTGTGCTGCTGAGTGTGAGTGTGTGTGTGCGGGAGTGCTTACGCGTGCTCGTGTGTGTGTGTGCTGCTGAGTGTGTGTATGTGTGTGTGCGGGAGTGCTTACGCGTGCTCGTGTGTGTGTGTGCTGCTGAGTGTGTGTGTGTGTGTGTGTGTGTGTGTGTGTGTGTGTGTGTGTGTGTGTGTGTGTGTGTGTGTGTGTGTGTGTGTGTGTGTGTGTGCGCGCGCGCTGGTGAAAATGGAACACTCAGGGAGAGAATTTAAGAGTTTGGCGTATGATAAAAGTAAACGGGGATTACGTGGAAAAACGAAATGCAGCAAAAGAACCGATGATTAATGACAGAATTAAATGATTGGTTTTTTGTCTGCCGCGCATGCGCAAGACAATTCAAACGACCCGCCCAGACTTTGACTAGGCCACCGCCCCCTACTCCAGTGACAAGAGAAGGAGGTATTAACACGGCCCCTCTAAGATTAATCCTGCCTCCGAAAATTAACCCCTTGTACACGTCTGACCATTTTCTCCGGCAGACATTTTTGACACACGACATTAACACTTTGGACATACTACAATATAAGTCTCTTGCCGATGCATACATGCAAGCCATTGTTGACCTTGCTTTCCCACCTGTACCTCCGGGAGGGAACCTTTGGCCAAACACTTTGGACAAAGTTAACCCTGATATACACGGTGCCAAAAACAATATATGGCAGGACATTTTATTCATCCCATGCAAAATAGGGCTAATGACAGAGCAACAAGGAAACGACTCCTTAATTTACAGATCGCTGAAGATAAAAGGTCAAAAGAACTAATTAGTAAAAAATCAGCTAGGGTATATTCAGCACTGGGTGACCTTGCTTCTGAGTTCCAACAGGTAGAGGAAAGAATCCTCAACAGACGTGCAACCAGACGGTTGGACTCGGGTGGTGGACAACACGGTGCTTCAAAGCCAGTCCGGGGTGGAAACTGTTTCGGCTGTGACCAGCCTGGTCACTGGAGTCGTGACTGTCCGAACATTTCCGAACAGGAAAGGTTCCATAGTGCCAACAAACGAACACAAAAGCGTGGCAAAGGACGCCCACCGCAGGAGCCCCAGCAGGAGATACAGACTGGCCCCCTGCTGGACATGAGTGTCAACGGACAATGTTGTCAGTTCGTGATTGACACTGGCGCCACCCATTCGATTCTGAATGCAGAGGTACCAAAGAAACTGTGTGCTTCCTCTTTAAAGGTTGAAGGCTTCGCTGGGGTCACAAGAAGGTTACCTGTCACCAAACCACTTCCGGTTCAGATTGCGGGACACACACTAAAGCACCCCTTCGTGATTGACCTGCACACACCCTGCCAGATTGGCAATGACCTCCTTTACAGACTGTACCCTGACATTCAATATCGCACAGAAGGAACCTTCCTGGTGTTACCTGACGGCTCAACCACCCAGCTGCGACACCACTACCAAGACTCCTCCATTAGCTCAGACCACAGCCTGAAACAACAGGAATGGCTGACATCCAACTGCTCTAACATTAAAAACCCTGACTGACTGAGATGCTTCCGTGTGTTCTGCCACCCAACTCGCCATATGTTATGATTATTTATATATGTTGGAACTCAAGGTGTGGCTGCTCATGTTGACCTATCTTTGCAACAGCTAGCATGGTATAAGATGGACACAATAGTGTCCCACATTGTTCCCTTGCTCTCTGTCTCGCCTACAAAACCAAAGAACTTAGGTGCAATGATAAGACACGGCGTAGCTGCCAAACATTACACCGACACCCAAATACCACGTTTTCAATTGTTTAGGTTTAGCACATAGTTGTGTTAAACACATAACTATGGGCTGCACTTTAGACACCTGTAGGCTACGAGGAGCTAGCAGCTACACAACAGCTGAGCTAAAACGACACATTACACATTTAAGCATATCAAATAATTATAGTTGCTCATTACATACACAAAGTTGCCATGGCAGAAGTCTGATAGAAAGTATTCAGTAACAAATGTGTCCGCATCATTCGACTTTCTACAACATGAGCTTGACTTAATCAATTATTGGGGCCACCAGGTGTGGTAAAATTTCAAAATACTATTGATAAAGCATCCGCCATACGGGTAGTATTTTTCTAGTATTTGTGACAATATAAAATATAAGCATATTTAGTGGAGTTTGAGTTATTTGTGATATTGCTAAGGGGTTCCCTACCCTAACAACACCCCCCAGTGGACCACAGAGGCTAAAGAGAGTATCATTGACCTCAAACATGACTTGTCCTCCGCTACTTGGCTATTAGTTGACCTTTTTCTTAGATGTTTCTGAAAGTGATAGTATGACTAACACAGTCCTTTTTTCAGAAACAGAAGGGGGTGAGTGAGGGTGGATACAGACTCCTTGGAACAAAATCGGCAATCATCCGACTCTGACACATTCCATAGTTTTAACGTTTTTCCCGTGGGTAAGAAGTTATAACTAATTTTAATTTGAAAATAACGATTTTACACATCGATAGTACTTTAGTAGATCAAATTTAGAATATGGAGGAGGTGAGGGTGAACCATGTATAGTCTTTGATTTCACTGATATGATCAATACGGTACAAGGGAAAAGGTACGTACTGACTTGTGTTGACAATCACAGTGGTTGGCCAGAAGCAACAACAACCTCAAAAGAGGATGCAATATCAGTAATTAAATGACTTGTGAATGACCTAGTACCCCGACATGGTTTCCCCAAATAGATTAGGTCAGACAACGGCAACCATTTAAAAAAAATACTAACTTAGCCTTGGTCGAAAAGGCTTTCGGACTAAAACACAGGTTTGGGGTACCATCCTGAGTCCCAAGGTAAGGTTGAAAGGATGGACCAGAACATTAAAAAGTAATTGGCTAAAATCTGTGCACAGACCAAATTTAATTGGATTGACATGTTGCAATTAGCGTTAATGATCATTCGAAGGTCCGTGAATAAAACTGTTTTACCGCCCTTTGAGTTTTTCACCCTATGAGCTGCATACAGGTCAGCCCTTCCCAGGACCAGCAGCCCCCCATGGAAGGAGGACTCAGCGTAAAACCAAAATGGTATTTTACACAAAAAATGCAGAATTTGTGTGCCAGTTCTTCTGTACAGATACGAGGATGACAGCTGGCCACTCCAGATTCCCTTCCGCCCGCTGAGAGGGTCAAGATCTAGGTCATCAAACGCAAGTGGACGGAGCCCAGGTGGACTGGTCCCTTCAAGGTCGTGGAACGGACGTCTCACGCCCTTCGACTAGCTGGTAAAGGGGACACCTGGTACCACCTCTCCCTCTACACTCCTGCTGAAGAACCTGACAGATTACCAGCGGATGTCATTGCTGACATCGCCACTACATCTGCCCCACTCGACCCCCTAGCAGCGCCTTTTGAGCCTGAGGCATCTGAAGAAGAACGGGAGCAGAAAACGACTAATTTTTAGTGTGTGTTACCGAGGTAACACACATAAGGGGTGATTGTGCTAGTAACCTCTCCCCCTCTAGGTCATAGAAGAGCGAGGCTTTAATTACACACACATAATCCTACAGCCCAGAAGACGACGCTGAGAGAGAGATTTTCTACCTATATTACTCTTTTCAACTTCTGTATTGTATATCCTTATTTGAGACCAGCCTTTATACTCGAAGTTATCCAATTTCTTTTGCTTGTTTGCAGCATAACTATCTGTGTCGTTACATTAAGTGAAAAGTTTGATGTGTATCCCCGTTTCATTACCTGAATTACTCAGATTTTGATAGACAAAAGGCAGGATGTTACACCCGACTAGTATTCCCTGACAGACTGCTGCTTGGGCTTGTTCTACTGTCTTTGTGTCTCAGTTCTTCCTTCCCGACGACAGTGACTGACAAGTGTCTTAGAACATACAGCGGACTTTAAATAGACTGGGTCAAAGGGGATAGCAAGACTTATTTTTTTTGACCTGTGCAGTGTGATTAATTACGGGGGACACAATAGCTATTACCGTGGTAATAACCTCTATATTTGTAACGACTCAACCCTGAACCATTGGTGTCGGATGCAGACAACATACTCTGGTAAGTGGTGCCCATCGGCCCTTTTATGTTGTTTTGGGGGTTGACCTGACTGATACAGACTCTAAAGGAATTATTAAAATTAATGTCCTTGAGAGGGCGTTAACTACCTCTACACCCTCTGTAGCACCCAAAGTACCACCCCACCTCGGTGGTGTTTCAAAGGCTCTCACATCTGTGCGTGCTAATGACATCACCACCGAAGGCCTGGTAGCTTTGACCTTAGGAGCAGGTGCAGGCAACCTATGGCTCAGGTGGATGACTAGCATGGCTAAGAGCCAAAACCTGGGTGACTGTGTTGCTTGTTCCGCTGGACGTTCTTTCCCCACACTTATCCCGCCCCCTTTAAGTTGACTGACATAAATGGCTTGGTTCAGAAGGCCTTAGAAGGCCTCCAAGCCCTGTCTAAGGAACTTACTGAAGTTTCCGGTGACTCTGACCCATTTAAAGATTGGCTTTAGACCACCTTTGGCAGGTGGACTGACATAATTAAGTATGCCCTAGTCTCCTTTAAAGTTTTCTTGGCCATTATAGCCTCATGCGGTTGCTTCATCGCCCATGCACCCGCATCTTTGTTAGAGCTGTCAAAGGTCAACCCCACCCTGTCTCTAGGTTTGCTATGTCTCTGAAGGGGGTCTAGCAAAGTGGTGACTTTAAGACTTTCGAGATTTGCTAGTTTCCTTCCCTGACAATGACGACATTGACATAAACTCCCTCCATTTATCTCCCATGTAGCTATGCTTTTATTTTATTGCTAGCTTGCTCGAAAATTTAAAAAAAAACAGCACCTACGTTAATGTGGGGCGTGCTTTAGAAGTGTTGTACTAGAGGTAAAGATCTTTTTAGAAGATCTTGAAGGGGGAATTGACGGATGCATATATTCACATTTATCCATGATTAAGAGTTACTTCTTTCTATATTTCTATAGTCATATTTTAAATAGCTAATGTTCCATCTTGTACTCTTTTCATTGTTTTGATCGTCTCATGACAAAGTGCTTGCACTGTGGACGGCCTTGAAGTAGGAGGCAGAGAAGAGGAGTCCTCCCTGCTTCCCTTCTCGGGCCGACTTGAGATAACGGACACAATGGGCATCTGTGCGGCCGTGAGGGCGGGGGGTTGGGGGAGATATTGAAGAGGAGAGTGCATTCCGGGATGTTGTCAGATCAACTTGGGCTACGCATTCGTATGTGTTGTTCGAGGCTGGTCTCTATTCTCAAATATTTGACAATAAATTACAAAATACCTATCCTGTGCTCGGTGGTACATTTGAGTTCAGTTTATATGTCATCTAAGGAACTTGGGACTGACCAGCGTTTTACATCCCACTTGGAGGAACATCTGGTCAAACGCAACAGTATGTACTGTATGTATATACTGTATATGTATATGTATGAATAGTATATATGTAGGTATGTATAGTATATATGTAGGTATGTACAGTATATGTATGTACAGTATGTATATATATATACACGTATGTACAGTATATGTACAGTATATATGTATGTACAGTATATGCGTCTATATATACATATGTATGTATGTACAGTATATATGTATGTATGTACAGTATATGTGTATGTATGTACAGTATATATGTATTTACAGTATAAGTGTATGTATGTACAGTATATGTGGATTCATATATTTGTGGATATATATACAAATATATATGTTGTTTTTATACATTTTTGAAAATTATGAATAGATTTAGAATCAGAATAAATAAGAATCGCAATTGGAATGGGAATGTTTTTTATCGTGCACCCTTATAAAGTTACATTTATGAGACATTTCAAAGTCCTAATTTCGTATGGCTAAAGTGCTCATAGCTAAAAGAAATATATTAAATATGCGAAATATCAAATGATGACGACAAAAGTAGTACTTTTATGTAAATGAAGTTGTAGGATTATAAAACAAAAAAGTTAAGTATTAAATCATATTTTTTTCAGAAGTGTATATTAGATTGCAAAAAATATATATTTTATTGTCATGATATTGGCAATAAAATATTTGTATTACAAAAAATAATTACAAAACTATTATATTACAAAACATGTTTTTATATATATATATATATATATATATATATATATATATATATATATATATATATATATATATACACACATCTGCACAGTTCATACCTTAGGTCCAAAGTGCGGCCCGCAGCACATTTTAAACACAAAATACCGTAAATTTCCAGAATATAAACCACTGCTTTGAACCCTGTGGCTCATAAACCGGTGCGTTGTTAGCATTAGCTAATATGCTAACAGGTTTACAAGTGTCTGTGTTATGGTAAGTTTTACAATAGTCTTCGAAAGTATATATGTTTGTGTGTGTGTATATATATATATATATATATATAAAAATATATATATATATAAAAATATATATATAATACCCATCCGTCCGTTTTCTACCGCTTGTCCTACCCTCTCGGGGGGTGCTGGAGCCTATCCCAAACTCCCAAAAAGCATCTACTGTTGCCATGATGACCGCGACTCACTTCCTGTCCTGGTTTATAACGGCCGTGTACGAAGAGGAAGTTATTTATTACCTTGACTACCTTTTACTGTCATTTATCGGATCTGTTGTCTATCAGGAAGGGGTTTTTTTTATGACGACTTCTTATCAGTCATTTTATTAGTTTTCTCCATACAGGAAGTCAGTGCAACTACTTCCTGTCAGCGTGACTAACTTTCCAGAGAAGAAACACGCCTCAATCAGGTTCAGAAAAGATTGTAATACATTAAATTAAAATGCCTTACTACAAGGTGTCTCTACAGACTGTATTCTATAATATTTTTTTTTAATTAATATAAATGTATATAATGTAAATAAATTATACACTATAAATGGAGTTTTTAAATAATGTATTATCATATTCAATTAACTACATGTTTATTTTTCATTAATTATAATTCCTAATAAAAATAAAAATGTTATTCCTTTTTTTTTTTTTTTTTTTTTTTTTGGCCTGTCCAGCTTCTCAGGCAAATCATAAAGTTGATGTAGATGCCCATATCGACTGTTCAGATTTACTTTACAAAAAAGAAGTGTAGGATACTTCTCGTGTTGCCTTATTTGTATTTGACTTTATTAAATGTATTTATATTATCATTTGATGCAGCCGGGCCGGAGCAGGAGGGGATAGAAAGAGAAAAAAAAATAAGACAGAGGGGGAAGTTGTGGGGACAAGAGGGGGATTAGACAGAGAGACAAAAACAGCAAACACAACAATAACAACAATAGAGCAACATCAGCAAATACGACATGTATAAATATGATGGTAAAAGTAATAGCAAATAAACAGCGAAAAATAATACAGAAATGACAATGAGCATTATTTCACTACAAATGGAGCAATACAGATACTAATAGAAATAGCGCTATTGATAATGAACAATACCAATAATTTACCTTAATTATCAACAATACAGATGTTCAAATGCAACAATACTTATACGTAATGATAACTAGAGATATGAAAGAATGCAGAAAAATGGAGGGGAAGAAAAAGAAGCAACCTATATTAACCTTGTAGATTGTTATTGTAACAATAGGTTAAGCTTTGTCAGTGTGCCATGTGTTACCCAGTTTACCCTAGGGCAACAACGTTAATATATGTTTGATGAAACGTGATTATGTGCATGAGTGTACGTATGCATATGTACTTGTATATGTACAGTATGTGTATATCTGTGTTTGTACAGTGAATGTATATGTACAGTATGTGTATATGTATGTTTGTACAGTGAATGTATATGTACAGTATGTGTATATGTGTTTGTACAGTGAATGTATATGTACAGTATGTGTATATGTATGTTTGTACAGTGAATGTATATGTACAGTATGTGTATATGTATGTTTGTACAGTGAATGTATATGTACAGTATGTGTATATGTATGTTTGTACAGTGAATGTATATGTACAGTATGTGTATATGTATGTTTGTACAGTGAATGTGCGTGTGAATGTACAAACTTTGAGCATGTACATATGTGGGAGCGCAGGTACCTATGTATGTATGTATGTATGTATGTATGTATATGTGAGTCTGTATGTACAATACATTTGACTCCCAGTGTGTGTGGGAGCCAGAGTACGGCCCAAGCTCCCAGAGAGCCCAACCCACAAACAGTAGGTGTGGCGCCCAGGGAACCAGGGACCACCGCCCCCACGCAGCCAGGCCGGCCAGCGACAGGAACCCCAGAGCCAGGCCCACCGCGCCGCCCGTAAGAGCCAGCAGCAGGCCGCAGACAGACGCACCTGGCAGAGGACAAGGCACGAGAAAAGCAGGGGACAGCCAGACCCCAAGCCAGCGAGAGACCACACCCCACACGGGCAGAAAGGCGGGGGGCCCAGAGACTCCCCCGTCCCACCGGCACCCGGGCCCCCACGAGCCCAACCCCCACCCCCAGAGAGCGCGGCGAGGCCCGCTCCCGGCCACCCCACCCAAATCGGCTGCCGCAGGACCACCCAGCCACGGGAACCACCCACCCCACCCGCAGGGACCCCAACAATGGAGATGGAACAACCGGCAACCGCCCTGTCGAGTTCCTCCCCTGAGGGAGGGGAAAAATAAAAAATAATATTAATGAAAAAATAAATAAAAAAATATAAAAAAAACAATTTTTTTAAATTAATAAATAAAAAAATTATAATAATAAAAAAAATGAAAAAAAAAAAATAATAAAAAAAGAATTCAGAGAAGATCACGAACATGCTGACACACAAAGTCACTACCCCAGCAGCTGGCTGACTCGCAGCACTTCGGAATACCTTGCAGCACCAAGCTACCACAATAGACGCAGGGACTAGACCCAGCAGGCCCCAACCAAGACGGGCACCCGGAAGGGATGGACGGTGGGACCCAGGAGCTCCAGACACGCAGTCCGGATGCAGTAGCCTGAGGCGCCTACCCCCGTCTGACGAGCAGGCCTAGAGCGTACCCCCAGAAATATACATACATACATATATACATACACATACATATATATACACATACACATATATATACATACATACACATATACACACATATACATACATATACACACATGCATATATACATGTACACACACACACATCTATAAACACACACACACATATACATACATACCTACATCCGACAAGCCAACCAACACGACAATAAACAAGTATGAGGCCGGCAAGTTCGTCAGCCCCGACAACCACCACGGTGCGCGCTGCCACCAGTCACAACATCAGCCACCCGCCTGCACCAGACCCAGCAGCCACGGGCGCCCACACCACAAACAAACGGCAGCAGAAACAGCAGCTGCAATATCCCCAGACAGCCAGCACCACTCAATCACATCAAAGCGATCGAAAAAAACTGCGACCGGCAACCACACGCCAACAGGATCACGGAGACCTGCCAGCGCCAGCCCGCCAGTCAGCCCAAATGCCAACATGCAAACAAGAGACACTAACACTTCACCCACCAAAAGACCCCACCATCCCAACCCAAACCCGCACAAACACACCACCGCCCAAACAATTTTTCATTTTTAAATATTTCATTGTTGTATATTTTTTTGAACTGTAAGAAATGTTTTTATATATATATATCTTTTAAAAAAATGTTTTGTTTGATTTATTGTTTTGTATATTTTTTCTAAACTAGGAATAAAAATAAATCTATATGAGATCAAAAACGTGTTTTTTTTAAATTGCAGGACATTTAAAAAGGAAATCGTATTATTTTTAGCTGCCAAAACCAGATAATTATTTTTCTCACTACTTTTTATTCATCAAACAATATTTCAACTCTAAACAACTATTTGGTATAAAAGTGGAAGAAAAAAATGACAAATAAAATAAATGTTTGCCAGTTAGGATCATTTGAAAAGACTAAAATTTCTAGAAAGGAAAGATAAAACAAGATTCTTATTGTTGTTGTATAATATATAATAAATATGGCAGGTCAAGATTTTTTATATATTAAAAAAAAACAGTAAAACATTGACTTTGTTGGATGAAAAGGGGAAAAAATCACAACATTTTGATGTTTTTTCTGTTAAAAAGTACATTTGAAGAAAACGTTGAAAGGAAAAGTTTCATGCATTTTCCCATCCTTCCACCAGAGAGAGCTGTAGTTAGTGTCGTGAGCCTGAGCTGAAGTCAGAAGTAACTTACTGTTTTTTTACGATGATTTAATTTCTTTTAAACAGATAATGTAATGTTTTAATTAACTGAAATTGTATGTTTGTTATGTATTCATTATATGTCCTGACATCAGGGACTCCCTGTATGTTTTTAAGCATTTAAAAATATATATTTTATATATATATACAAAATTCTTAATTTAAAAAAAAATATTTAAACACATTACAAGGAAAATATATACATATAAATGTGTATATATATTTGTGTGTATATATATATATATATATATATACCGTATATATGTGTGTGTGTATACATGTATGTATATATATTTATGTATATATGTATGTATATACTGTACGTGTATATATCCCCTGTATATGTATGTATATATGTGTGTCTATGTGTATATATGTATGTATATATATTTATGTATATATGTATGTATATATATTTATGTATATATGTATGTATATACGTGTATATATATGTATTATATATGTGTGTTTCTATGTATATATATGTATGTATATATATTTATGTATATATGTATGTATATATGTGTATATATATGTATGTATATACGTGTATATATATGTATTATATGTGTGTTTCTATGTATATATATGTATGTATATATATTTATGTATATATGTATGTAGATATGTGTATATATATGTATTATATATGTGTGTTTCCATGTATATATATGTATGTATATATATTTGTGTATATATATATGTGTGAATATTTGCATGTATGTATGTGTATATAAGTATATGTATAAACACAATTCTTAATGTTTTGTAATATTAAGAAAATCTTCAAAAACATGTGTGTGTATACAAACCCCGTTTCCATATGAGTTGGGAAATTGTGTTAGATGTAAATATAAACGGAATACAATGATTTGCAAATCATTTTCAACCCATATTCAGTTGAATATGCTACAAAGACAACATATTTGATGTTCAAACTGATAAACTTTTTTTTTTTTTTGCAAATAATCATTAACTTTAGAATTTGATGCCAGTAACACGTGACAAAGAAGTTGGGAAAGGTGGCAATAAATACTGATAAAGTTGAGGAATGCTCATCGAACACTTATTTGGAACATCCCACAGGTGAACAGGCAAATTGGGAACAGGTGGGTGCCATGATTGGGTATTAAAGTAGATTCCATGAAATGCTCAGTCATTCACAAACAAGGATGGGGCGAGGGTCACCACTTTGTCAACAAATGCGTGAGCAAATTGTTGAACAGTTTAAGAAAAACCTTTCTCAAACAGCTATTGCAAGGAATTTAGGGATTTCACCAGGGGACAGCCAGACCCCTACGTATATATATATATATCATCAAAGGGTTCAGAGAATCTGGAGAAATCACTGCACGTAAACAGCTAAGCCCGTGACCTTCGATCCCTTAGGCTGTACTGCATCAACAAGCGACATCAGTGTGTAAAGGATATCACCACATGGGCTCAGGAACACTTCAGAAACCCACTGTCAGTAACTACAGTTGGTCGCTACATCTGTAAGTGCGAGTTAAAACTCTCCTATGCAAGGCGAAAACCGTTTATCAACAACACCCAGAAACGCCGTCGGCTTCGCTGGGCTTGAGCTCATCTAAGATGGACTGATGCAAAGTGGAAAAGTGTTCTGTGGTCTGACGAGTCCACATTTCAAGTTGTTTTTGGAAACAAACTGTGGAAGTCGTGTCCTCCGGACCAAAGAGGAAAAGAACCATCCGGATTGTTATAGGCGCAAAGTTGAAAAGCCAGCATCTGTGATGGTATGGGGGTGTATTAGTGCCCAAGACATGGGTAACTTACACATCTGTGAAGGCGCCATTAATGCTGAAAGGTACATACAGGTTTTGGAGCAACATACTGTATGTTGCCATCCAAGCAACATTACCATGGACGCCCCTGCTTATTTCAGCAAGACAATGCCAAGCCACGTGTTACATCAACGTGGCTTCATAGTAAAAGAGTGCGGGTACTAGACTGGCCTGCCTGTAGTCCAGACCTGTCTCCCATTGAAAATGTGTGGCGCATTATGAAGCCTAAAATACCACAACGGAGACCCCCGGACTGTTGAAGAACTTAAGCTGTACATCAAGGCAGAATGGGAAAGAATTCCACCTGAGAAATTTAAAAAATGTGTCTCCTCAGTTCCCAAACGTTTACTGAGTGTTGTCAAAAGGAAAGGCCATGTAACACAGTGGTGAACATGCCCTTTCCCAACTACTTTGGCACGTGTTGCAGCCATGAAATTCTAAGTTAATTATTATTTGCGAAAAAAAAATAAAGTTTATGAGTTTGAACATCAAATATCTTGTCTTTGTAGTGCATTCAATTGAATATGGGTTGAAAAGGATTAGCAAATCATTGTATTCCGTTTATATTTACATCTAACACAATTTCCCAACTCATATGGAAACGGGGTTTGTATGTATATATATATATATATATATATATATATATATATATATATATATATATATATATATATATATATATATATATATATATATATATATATATATATATATATATATACCTATATATATATATATATATATATATATATATATATATATATATATATATATATATATATATATATATATATATATATATATATACCTATATATATATATACCTATATATATATATATATATATATATATATATATATATATATATATATATATATATATATATATATATATATATATATATATATATATATCATTTTAATAATTTAGGATTTAAAAACCTATGTATATCAACTGAATGTTTTATTTTATTGTAGGACACTATTTACAAACAGTACTATTATTGTATCAGGCAGACAAAACAATATACTTCATTTTCTCACTACTTTTTATTTGTTAACTTAGTTTGTGAGCTTAAGCTGAAGAAGTTTATTTATTTATTTTTAGGATCATTTAATTTGTATTCCTTTTAGGAAATGAATGATGAAATATTTTTAAATATATATGACGAAATAGTTGGAAAAAGTGTTTTATGTGTATATTGTGACTAAAGAGGCTCTCTGCAAAAAATATACATATTTTTTATATATTTTGAAGAACTAAGAACTTTTATTTTAATATTTAAAAAAATATTATAATTTTTTTAATCTTTAGAAATGTAAGATTGTTTTATGTTTTTTCTGAACCAAGAATTTTTTAAAATATTTTTCCAAAAAGTAGTTTCTGGAAAGATAAAAAGGTTCACAGCTTAGGTTTGAGACTTTTTAATACAAAATAAATCACATTATTTAGTGCAAGTTCAGGTGTCCTTCCAGCAGAGGGCGCTATACTTAGTCTTTGCCAAAGTAAGTCCGGTCCAGGAGGTGGTTTCCATGGTTACTGAGTGGCGGCTGGAGGTCTGGTGAGCGGGCTGAAAGCGGCGAGCGTTGTGGGCGTGGCCACGGTGCGGTTAGGCGCCATCGCGTCGGAGCACCTCAGGTTTCCCGTACTGAAGGCGCACTGCAGCGGCCACAGCACTACCAGCACCAGCAGCACCATCAGAGCCACAAACAGCACCATCCTCCTCCAGTCCGACAGCCGGCCCAGCGGCCCCGTTTGGCGCGGCGAGCTCCGGGCGGGGGCGCTGACCCCCGCCTTGGTGGCGGTGGCGCCGATGTCGATGCAGATGCACAAGGCGGAGGGCGCCACGCTGTCGGACGTGGGCCCGCAGCTTTTGTAGCACAGCTTGTCGCCGTCCAGCCACACGGGCTCTTCGCGCTGCTGGTGGCGGGGCAGCTCGTGCAGCGTGTCCTGGTCGGTGGGCAGCGACGGGGGTCCGCCCTCGGGGAAGGCCGTGCTTTGGCGGCACAGAGGGCAAAAGACGTCGGCGCCAGCGTCCGACGGTGCCGTCGCCTGGTTGTTGGCCGGCGAGATGGCCAAGAGGCGGGAGAGACACTCCAGGCAGAAGGTGTGCGCGCAGGACAGCAGCTTGGGGGTCTTGAACACGTTGTCGTAGGCGCTGTAGCAGATGGGACATTCCAGCTGGCTCCCCCTCGTCTGCGTGTGCCACACCTCCATCCTTCTCTGGATCGCAGTCGATCCTGGGAAAAAATCAAAGGTAGGACTTTTATTTTGGTATTACAATTTGGGACTTCCTGTCCTTGTCCTTTCACCGCACGGCCGAGTCGTCTGCCTCGTGGATGTTGTCAACATGTGAGGCATCGAACACGACCGTCTACACCAGGGGGCCCAAACTTTTAACCCTAAGGGCCACAGACCGACAAATCAAAGTATGCCTGGCCATTTTGGTAGTTTTCACCTTCAAGACCAGCACGATATAAGCGGCGGCCATTTTGGTAGTTTTCACCTTCAAGACCAGCTCGATATACCCAACGGCCATTTTGGTAGTTTTCACCTTCAAGACCAGCCCGATATACGCAGCGGCCAATTTGGTAGTTTTCACCTTCAAGACCAGCCCGATATACCCGGCGGCCATTTTAGTAGTTTTCACATTCAAGACCAGCACAATATACACGGCGGCCAATTTGGTAGTTTTCACCTTCAAGACCAGCCCGATATACCCGGGGGCCATTTTAGTAGTTTTCACATTCAAGACCAGCACGATATACACGGCGGCCATTTTGGTAGTTTTCTCCTTCAAGACCAGGCTGATATACCCGGCGGCCAATTTGGTAGTTTTCACATTCAAGACCAGTACGATATATGCGGTGGTCATTTTGGTAGTTTTCACCCTCAAGACCAGCGCGAATACACGGTGGCCATTTTGGTAGTTTTCATCTTCAAGACCAGCCCGATATACCCGGCAACCATTTTAGTAGTTTTCACCTTCAAGACCAGCCCGATATACCCGGTGGCCATTTTGGTAGTTTTCACCTTCAAGACCAGCCCGATATACCCGGCGGCCATTTTAGTAGTTTTCACATTCAAGACCAGCACGATATACACGGTGGCCATTTAGGTAGTTTTCACCTTCAAGACCAGCGCGATATACACGGTGGCCATTTTGGTCGTTTTCACATTCAAGACCAGTACGATATATGCGGTGGCCATTTTGGTAGTTTTCACCCTCAAGACCAGCGTGATATACACGGTGGCCATTTTGGTAGTTTTCATCTTAAAGACCAGTACGATATACCCGGCATCCATTTTGGTAGTTTTCACCTTCAAGACCAGCCCGATCTACCCGGCAGCCATTTTTGTAGTTTTCACATTCAAGACCAGTACGATATATGCGGTGGCCATTTTGGTGGTTTTCATCTTCAAGACCAGCGCGATATACCCGGCGGCCATTTTGGTAGTTTTCACCTTCAAGACCAGCCCGATATACTCGGTGGCCATTTTGGTAGTTTTCACCTTCAAGACCAGCCCGATATACCCGGTGGCCATTTTGGTAGTTTTCACATTCAAGACCAGCACGATATACATGGCGGCCAATTTGGTAGTTTTCACATTCAAGACCAGTACGATATATGCGGTGGCCATTTTGGTAGTTTTCACCTTCAAGACCAGCGCGATATACACGGTGGCCATTTTGGGAGATTTCACCCTCAAGACCAGCGCGATATACACGGTGGCCATTTTGGTAGTTTTCCCCTTCAAGACGAGCCTGATATACCCGCCGGCCAATTTGGTAGTTTTCACATTCAAGACCAGTACGATATATGCGGTGGCCATTTTGGTAGTTTTCACCCTCAAGACCAGCGCGATATACACGGTGGCCATTTTGGTAGTTTTCACCCTCAAGACCAGCGCGATATACACGCTGGCCATTTTGGTAGTTTTCATCTTCAAGACCAGCCCGATATACACGGCGGTCATTTTGGTAGTTTTCACCTTCAAGAACAGCCTGATATACCCGGCGGCCAATTTGGTAGTTTTCACATTCAAGACCAGTACGATATATGCGGTGGCCATTTTGGTAGTTTTCACCCTCAAGACCAGCGCGATATACATGGTGGCCATTTTGGTAGTTTTCATCTTCAAGACCAGTACGATATACCCGGCGGCCTTTTGGTAGTTTTCACCTTCAAGACCAGCCCGATCTACCCGGCAGCCATTTTGGTAGTTTTCACCTTCAAGACCAGCCCAATATACCAGGCGGCCATTTTGGTAGTTTTCATAATCAAGACCAGCACGATATACACGGCGGCCATTTTGGTAGTTTTCACCTTCAAGACCAGCACGATATATCCGGCGGCCATTTTGGTAGTTTTCACCTTCAAGACCAGCACGATATATCCGGCGGCCATTTTGGTAGTTTTCACCTTCAAGACCAGCACTATATACCAGAGGTGTGGACTCGAGTCACATGACTTGGACTCGAGTCAGACTCGAGTCATGAATTTGATGACTTTAGACTCGACTTGACAAAATGTAAAGAGACTTGCAACTCGACTTAGACTTTAACATCAACGACTTGTGACTTCACTTGGACTTGAGCCTTTTGACTTGACATGACTTGCTACTTTCCCCAATACCCAAAGCTTAAAAAGTTATTTGGGAGCGCTCCGTATCTTTAATTTTCTACGTCTGTGTCTATCAGCGTGTTGTTCCTGTCAGCGTGTGTGCTCTCAGTACAATAGCCAATCAAATTAGATCTACGTTGTTTTCATCACATAGCCTTCATCCAATCAAATTGCAGGACAACCAATGAACAAGAGTTGTCAAACAACGCGGCAGTGAGAAACAATTATGCCAAAGTTGGTTTCATACGGGTATTAAAACTACGACTTGGTCAACAAAAAACGAATTTCCGTATGCAAATCACGCAGTTCGAATATTACAGACGGAGACGCAACAACTTCCAACTTCGTTCGACATTTGAAGTTGCACAAAGAAGGGTAAGTTTTGAATGTAATCTAACGTTTATTGGCTAAGTAACATGACTTTTATTTGCTGTGTAGTTAAATCAGTGAGGCTGCAAACTCACTGCTAACGTTATAACCATAGACATCTTCTAAGGGTACGCAGCATCGAGCGCTACTGCCTACTGGCGCAGACGAGACGCGGGGTCGCCATCTTGGAGTGGTGATCCGCTCCACTCAGTGCAATTCATTTGGCAGGAGCAATGAACTGTCAGCGCATTTAATTCATCTTACCTCACTCAATACCACTGATTTTCACACGCTTTTTTTTCATACGTGTAGCTATGATAAAGGACACATGTTTTGGCGTGTTTTATTATTCATAGTTTGCTTAACAGTAATATAATATTCTTATACGCTATAAGTGACCAGACGTCCGAGATCAAAACTGGGAATATAATCCCAGAGAAGGGGGAAAAAAACGGTCAGCTATTTTTAAATTGAAGACACAATATGATTAGGTTATATATACATGCTACATAAACAATGTATGAATACATTAGATATCTATATATTTTAGGGACCTATAGACTATCTCTGTTGCTGCAGCAGCAGAGACTTTATTCTGTTTTGACACTTTGTATTGATATTTTGTATTACATTCTTCCCTTAAATGATAATGTTTACAGTGATTGTTATATATGTATTTTTTATCTATGTCGCTTTGGATAAAAGCGTCTGCCAAATAATTAAACATAAACATATATAAACACCTGAAAGTCTTTACATCAGCTAAAACCACCAATCTGTTTCACTGGATTCAGAATAAAACCAAATGCTGTCTAACTCAACAATGTTAGTATTTGAATATTGTTACTTGAAGACTTATTCCTGGTTACAATTACACTGTTAATAAAGTATTGTCTTATACTTTGCCTAAAATGAGAATGCATCATAATCAGTGGCGGCTGGTGAATTTTGTTTTAGGTGGGGCTGAAAGTTTGTAAACCAAACCCCTGTAGGGGCGTCATCCTCCCCCAGAAGATTTCTTTGTGATTTTCACATACAAATATTGAAGATCTTTGCTCCTTCTCAACTCTGTGGTAATATTCTTTTCACAAAATACAACCAATAGTACGTTAATGTTAAATCTTACTTGTGAAAAGTAATCCCCCGATTCCTATTTTCAACAGTCCGCTCATTTAAGTAGGAAAACGCTGAACACCAGCCCGGCATCTTTGTGTTCTACCTGTCAACTGTCAGTTTAGGCTGCTCGCCGGCTCCTCATCCCCACTTCAAGATGGCGGCCAAATTGCTCGCACACACCAACCAATGCTGCGTCTACTTATAAGATGTCTATGGTTATAACGTCATTGCAAACACAGCAATCTGTTGCGTCCACTGCAGTTCGCTACCTTATTCATACTTTTTGTCAAGTAATTTTTTTTTTAAGCAGGGTTGCATGAGGTACCTATACATGACGTTACGTTAGTCAATGTATCACACACAGTAACGTAACGTTAGACGGCGGTCAGCAGCACCGCATATTTTAGCCACCTACAAAAAGACAATCATAGTCAAATAAGGGTCAGTTTAAATTAAGAATATGTGTACATATTGCATGGGAAACTGACATTTAAAAAGTACAACTCTGTTCATTGTTATGTTCATGTATTTGTTATGTTTTTCATGTGTACGCACACATCAACACACATAGAGTATGAGATGAGATCAATGAGATAAGGTAAGAACAGGATAGAAACTGCTGTGGAACTAGTTCAATACAATATGCTATGGAAATACAATGTTAACACTTTTGTACAAATAAGTACAGTTGCACTTGTTTTGGCAAATGTGTTTATTCTGTAAAGGAATGAGTTAAATGTTTAAAATTGTTTAAACTATTAAAATGACTGGTTAATAGTGATATTATGAATTGCGATGTCAGCACTATTTTTTTTCCTGCAATTACAAATGCACTTGTTTTAAAAATAAATACAGCGGTTTAAAAGCATACACAATCTGTATAAAAATATTAGTCTGTGGTTAAAAGGACTTGAAAGGACTCGAAACTCAAAATGCAGGACTTGGGACTTGACTTGAGACTTTCCAGTCTTGACTTTGGACTTGACTCGGGACTTGCCTGTCTTGACTCGGGACTTGACTCGAGACTTGAGGGCAAAGACTTGAGACTTACTTGTGACTTGCAAAGCAATGACTTGGTCCCACCTCTGCTATATACCTGGCGGCCATTTTGGTAGTTTTCACATTCAAGACCAGTACGATATACCCGGCAGCCATTTTTGTATTTTTCACCTTCTAGACCAGCACGATATACCCGGCGGACATTTTGGTAGTTTTCACCTTCTAGACCAGCAGATATATGCGGTCGCCATTTTGGTAGTTTTCACCTTCTAGACCAGCTTGTGTGTGTAATTTATATAATCCAATACTATTTATTTTACATCCAAAATGTTTTTTCCTATAAGAGAAATTAACTTCACATTAGCTAAAAAAAACTCGAAATATTTTCAGTTTGTGCAGACGAATGTGGACGAAAGTCAAACACAAAAGTCAAAGTCTTAAAACGTGTGAAATCAAACAAGAATTTGACTGAACAAATGAATGTTAGCATAGTTGCTAGTTCATTAGCATAAGCATATTTGAGTCATATTTATTACATTTGAACATTTATTATATATCTTCATTTATCATAATAATAATCATAATATTAATACTAATAATAGTCATAATCATAATAATATTACTCATCATTATGATCATAATAATAATCACAGCAATAAAAATAATCATGTTTATTATCATAATAATAATAATCATGATCATAATAATAATCATCATCATCCTCATAATCATAATAATACTACTAGTTGTAACAATAATAATAATAATATTACTAATAGTAATGCTAATTAGCATCATAATCATAATAATACTACTACTTACAACAATAATAATCATAATATTACTAATAGTAATAATCATTATCATCATAATAATAATAATCATAACAATAATCATAATATTAATACTACTTCTACTACTAATGATAATCATAATAATCATACTAATAATAATAACAATACCCTTTGAAGTGAAATAAAGGGGTGGTTCATATTAGGGCTGCAACAACTAATCGATTAAATCGATTAAAATCGATTATAAAAATAGTTGCCGATTAATTTAGTCATCGATTTGTTGGATCTATGCTATGCGCATGCGCAGAGGCTTTTTAAAAAAAAATTATTTTTTTTATTTTTTATTTTTTATTTTTTTTAAATAAACCTTTATTTATAAACTGCAACATGTACAAACAGCTGAGAAACAATAATCAAAATAAGTATGGTGCCAGTATGCAGTTTTTTTTTTCAATAAAATACTGGAAAGGGTAGAAATGTAGCTTGTCTCTTTTATCCGATTATTAATCGATTAATCGAAGTAGTAATCGACAGATTAATCGATTATCAAATTAATCGTTAGTTGCAGCCCTAGTTCATATGTAGTGATAGTTGAATCAATTTAGTGCTGAATGTTGTTGACTGAAGGAAATATTTCAGTTTGAAGAGAAAAAAGTCAAATATTAACTCTTGCAATAACACAACTGCTGCAGCAACAATCGCTTTATCACACACACGTGCTCTTTTTACATGGCCTACTGACACACACACACACAAACGTGTTTTCACCTGGGCTACTGACCCCCACACACACACACACCTGACACACACACACCTGACACACACACACACACACACCTGACGCACACACACCTACTGACCCACACACACGCACACACTTGACCCACCCACGCACACACCTGGCACACACACACCTTCCACAAACAAGGTGTGTGTAACGGTGGCTCCAGCTTGTTCTGCAGCTTTTTACCAGATGAGCCAACACAAGTTTGCACAAGCAACACAATAAGCCAAGAAAATAAGTCGACTATTGCAGCGTCACAAAATTATTTTTTTTCCAGTAAATATTTTATTAATATGACGTATGACATATGACAGGATATATTGGCTATTTTTATTATTTCATAGACAAAAACATTTGTTTTGGAGCATTTATCATGCATTTGCATTTATCATGATTTATTTTAGAATAATTTTTGTCATTAAAATTGTATTAAATATTTCAATAATATATTTTAAGTTCAGTAAATATTTTATTAATATGACATATGACATATGAAAGGATATATTGACTATCTTTATTTTTTCATAGAGAAAAACATTTGTTTTGGAGCATTTATCATGCATTTTCATTTATCATAATTTATTATACAATTATTTTTGTCATTAAAATTCTATTAAATATTTAAATAATATATTTTAGGTTCAGTAAATATTTTATTAATACAGAATTACTGTATAAATAGTATTTATTTGTACACTATGTGCTAACATAAGAATTACTGTATAAATATTATTTATTGTACACTATTTGTATTAAATATTTAAATAATATATTTTAGGTTCAGTAAATATTTTATTAATATGACATATGAAATGATGCATTGACTATTTCTATTATTTCATAGACAAAAACATTTGTTTTGGAGCATTTATCATGCGTTTTCATTTATCATAACATTATTATACAATTATTTTTGTCATTAAAATTCTATTAAATATTTAAATAATATATTTTAGGTTCAGTAAATATTTTATTAATACAGAATTACTGTATAAATAGTATTTATTTGTACACTATGTGCTAACATAAGAATTACTGTATAAATATTATTTATTGTACACTATTTGCTAACATAAGAATTACTGTATAAATATTATTTATTTTACACTATGTGCTAACATAAGAATTACTGTATAAATATTTATCAATCGACAAAAAGGCCACCAGAGGTGAAAAAAGTATTTGCGTGCAGAACTAATTATTTTATTTTATATCTCGCAAAAAAATATTAATTTTTAAGCGACAAAAAGAGAATATTTTACCTTCACGCGTCCTCTTTGTGTCCCTCAAGAAGAAACATGATTCTCTTTTCACACGTCCTCCTGGTCTTGTAGTCCTGTGACACACACACACTCACACGCACACAAACGGTTTGCTCTGTCAACTCCCCTTCCGACACTTTATGCTAATCTTCCAAGTGTGTGTGCGTGTGTGTGTGTGTGTGCGCGTGCGTGTGTGTGTGCGTGTGTGCGTGTGTGTGTGTGCGTGCGCGTGTGTGTGTGCGTGTGTGTGTGTGTGTGTGTGATCCCCCAGGCGGGAGGAGGAGGAAGACTCCTGAAAAAATACACAATCTTTTCCTCCCGCGGCCTCACAACAAGACTGTAATAAAGTTGAAAAAATATAATTTTATAAAAAATGTATTTCATTTTCTATATTGAGTGATCATAACAGTGACAATATTGTTTTCATTTGTAATGTTTAAAAATAATATTTTATGTAAATATACTTATTATTATATATTTTACTGCTTATTATTATTACTCCTCTCTGAGCTGCCAGCTTATGGTGGTAGAGGAGTTAGCGTGTCCCAATGATCCTAGGAACTATGTTGTCCGGGGGCTTCTATGCCCCCTGGTAGGGTCTCCCAAGACAAACAGGTCCTAGGTGAGGGATCAGACAAAGAGCAGCTCGAAGACCTCTATGGAAAATAAAAATTGAGGAACCAGATTTCACTCGCCCGTACCCAGGTCACTGTGGCCCCCCTCTGGAGCCAGGCCCGGCCAGAGGTGGGGCACGATGGCAAGCGCCTGGTGGCCGGGCCTGTCCCCATGGGGCCTGAAGAGGCAACGTGGGTCCCCCCTCCAATGGGCTCACCACTCATGCGAGGGTGCAGCCAAAGTCAGGGCACTTGGCGGTCCGATCCTCGGCTACATAAACTAGCTCTTGGGACGTGGAATGTCACCTCGCTGGGGGGTAAGGAGCCTGAGCTAGTGCGTGAGGTGGAGAAGTACCGGCTAGATATAGTCGGACTCACTTCGACGCACAGTTCTCTTGAGAGGGGCTGGACTCTCTTCCAGTCTGGCGTTGCACGCAGTGAGAGGCGATGGGCTGGGGTGGCAATTCTTGTTGCCCCCCGGGTCAAAGCCTGCACGTTGGACTTAAACCCAGTAGACAAGAGGGTAGCTTCCCTCCGCATTCGGGTGGGGGGGACGGGTCCTGACTTTTTTTTGTGCTTACGCACCAAACAGCCGCTCAGCCCTTTTTGGATTCCCTTGAGGGAGTACTGGAGAGTGCTCTTTCGGGTGATTCCCTCGTTCTATTGGGGGACTTCAACGCTCATATTGGCAACGACAGTGAAACCTGGAGAGGCGTGATTGGGAAGAATGGCCGCCCGGATCTGAACCCGAGTGGTGTTTTGTTATTGGACTTTTGTGCTCGTCACAGATTGTCCATAACAAACACCATGTTCAAACATAAGGGTGTCCATATGTGCACTTGGCACCAGGACACCCTAGGCCGCAGTTCCATGATCGACTTTGTAGTTGTGTCATCGGATTTGCGACCTCATGTTTTGGACACTCGGGTGAGGAGAGGGGCGGAGCTTTCTACCGATCACCACCTGGTGGTGAGTTGGCTGCGATGGTGGGGGAGGATGCCGGACAGACCTGGCAGGCCCAAACGCATTGTGAGGGTCTGCTGGGAACGCCTAGCAGAGTCTCCTTTCAGAGAGAGTTTCAATTCCCACCTCCGGAAGAACTTTGAACATGTCACGAGGGAGGTGCAGGACATTGAGTCCGAGTGGACCATGTTCCGTACCTCTATTGTCGAGGCGGCCGATTGGAGCTGTAGTCGCAAGGTAGTTGGTGCCTGTCGTGGCGGTAATCCTAGAACCCGCTGGTGGTGAGGGATGCCGTCAAGCTGAAGAAAGAGTCCTATCGGGTCCTTTTGGCTCATGGGACTCCGGAGGCAGCGGACAAGTACCGACAGGCCAAGCGGTGTGCGGCTTCAGCGGTCGCGGAGGCAAAAACTCGGACATGGGAGGAGTTCGGGGAAGCCATGGAAAACGCCTTCCGGACGGCTTCGAAGCGATTCTGGACCACCATCCGCCGCCTCAGGAAGGGGAAGCAGTGCACTGTCAACACCGTGTATGGTGGGGATGGTGTTCTGCGACCTCGACTGCGGATGTTGTGGATCGGTGGAGGAAATACTTCGAAGACTTCTTCAATCCCACCAACACGTCTTCCTATGAGGAAGCAGTGCCTGGGAAATCTGTGGTGGGCTCTCCTATTTCTGGGGTTGAGGTAACCGAGGTAGTTAAAAAGCTCCTCCGGCTGGAGTTCCTTAAGTCTCTGGATGCTGTGGGGCTGTCTTGGTTGAGAAGACTCTGAAACATTGCGTGGACATCGGGGGCGGTACCTCTGGATTGGCAGACAGGGGTGGTGGTTCCTCTCTTTAAGAAGGGGAACCGGAGGGTGTGTTCCAACTATCGTGGGATCACACTCTTCAGCCTTCCCGGTAAGGTCTATTCAGGTGTACTGGAGAGGAGGCTACGCCGGATAGTCAAACCTCGGATTCAGGAGGAACAGTGTGGTTTTCGTCCTGGTCATGGAACTGTGGACCAGCTCTATACTCTCGGCAGAGTCCTTGAGGAAAAGTTCTGGCCATAATACCCAGCAATATGTTTGGAGGAGAAAAAGTGAGGCCTCTAATCCCAGGAACACAACTCCTACAGTCAAGCATGGTGGTGGTAGTATTATGCTCTGGGCCTGTTTTGCTGCCAATGGAACTGGTGCTTTACAGAGAGTAAATGGGACAATGAAAAAGGAGGATTACCTTTAAATTCTTCAGGACAAGCTAAAATTATCGGCCCGGAGGTTGGGTCTTGGGCGCAGTCGGGTGTTCCAACAGGACAATGACCCCACACACACGTCAAAAGTGGTAAAGGAATGTCTAAATCAGGCTAGAATGAAGGTTTTAGAATGGCCTTCCCCAAGTCCTGACTTAAACGTGTGGACAATGCTGAAGAAACAAGTCCATGTCAGAAAACCAACACATTTAGCTCAACATGTAAGCAAATATTAACATTGCTGTAGGTATACTTTTGATCCAGCAGATTTGCTCACATTTTCAGTAGACCCATAATAAATTCATAAAAGAAGCAAACTTCATGAATGTTTTTTGTGACCAACAAGTATGTGCTCCCATGACTATCACAAAAAAATAAGAGTTGTAGAAATGATTGGAAACTCAAGACAGCCATGACATTATGTTCTTTACAAGTGTATGTACACTTTTGACCACGACTGTACATATGTGTGTGTGGATATATGTATGTGTACATGTATATGTGTGTATATATGTATGTTATATATATATATATATATATATATATATATATATATATATATATATATATGTCACAGTACAATAAGTAGAATTACAGTACAGAAAGTCTGACTACAATACAGAAAGTACTGTATAAGTGAGTGTAAGTAAAAGTGATCTTTAAGTAGATCAAAGTACTACACTAGTACTACTAATCATACTACTAATAATGTCTTTGTTGAAGGAAGTTCCTGCAAGTCACGTTTGAATGATTCTGCTTCTTCTTGGTTATTGAGTAACGTGAAGTCAAATATTGCAGTATCATGCAGTACAGTATCTCCTTTTACTGCTTGTCACCTCACTTCCTGTCGGGACTCACCTCTGATTCTTCCTGGAACCATTTGGTCATCGAACTTCTTCAAGCTTAGTCAGGATAATCATAAAATACATGACTTAGTACTAACTAAGTACTTCAATCACTCAAGTACTGACTAAGTACTTCAATAATTCAAGGACTAACTAAGTTCTTCAATCATTCAAGTACTTACATCATTAAATAACTAAGTACTTCAATCATTCAAGGACTAAGTACTTCAATTTTCAAGGACTAACTAAGTACTTCAATCATTTAAGAAATAAATTCTTCTATCATTCAAGGACTAACTAAGTTATTCAATCATTCAATGACTAAGTACTTCAATCATTCAAGTACTAACTAAGTACTTCAATCATTCAAGACTAACTAAGTACTTCAATCATTCAAGTACACTTCAAGTTGTTTCCACTTTGGCTCAGGTTACACATCAGTTTTTGTCAGCTTTGGGATTGTGTAAGGACCAGAATGGGAATCAGGTATTGGTGTTGGTTGGGGTTAGAGTTGGGGTTATGTTTGACTTCAGGGTTGGGGTAAGAGTTGGGGTTATGTTCGACTTCAGGGTTCGGGTTAGAGTTGGGGTTAAGTTCAGGTTGGGGTAAGAGTTGTGGACGGTTATGTTCGACTTCAGGGTTGGGGTTAGAGTTGGGGTTATGTTCGACTTCAGGCTTGGGGTTAGAGTTGGGGTTATGTTCGACTTCAGAGTTGGGGTTAGAGTTGAGGCTATGTTTGACTTCATGGTTGGTGTTTGAGTTGGGGTTAAGTTCCACTTCAGGGTTGGGGTTAGAGTTGGGGTTTTGTTCGACTTCAGGGTTGGTGTAAGAGTTGGGGTTATGTTCGACTTCAGAGTTCAGGTTAGAGTTGGGGTTATCTTCGACTTCAGGGTTGGGGTTAGAGTTGGGGTCATGTTCAACTTCAGGGTTGGGGTTAGAGTTGGGGTTAGAGTTAGGGTTATATTCGACTTCAGGGTTCGGGTTAGGGCCGGCGTTATATTCGACTTCAGGGTTCGGGTTAGAGTTGGGGTTATGTTCGACTTCAGGGTTCAGGTTAGAGTTGGGGTTATGTTCGAATTCAGGGTTGGGGTTAGAGTTGGCGTCATGTTCGACTTCAGGGCTGGGGTTAGAGTAGGGGCTATGTTCGACTTCAGGGTTGGGGTTAGAGTTGGGATTATGTTCGACTTCAGGGTTGGGGTTAGAGTTGGGGTTAAATTCAGATTGGGGTTAGAGTTGGGGTTATGTTTGACTTCAGGGTTGGGGTTAGAGTTGGGGTTATGTTCGGGTCCAGGGTGTGCTTAGGCAGTTAAAGATTGGGGTTTTTGTTAGAGTTTGGGTTTTGTTAGGTTGGGGTTAAGGTTTTGGTTGGGGGTTAGAGTTGTAAAAAAGTTAGGATACGTGTTTAGGGTTAGAGTTTAGGATTGGGTTAGGCAGTTAAAGCTTGCGTTTTTTTGTTAGGGTTTGAGTTTTGTTCGGTAGGAGTTAACGTTTTGGTTGGGGGTTAGGGTTCTAAAAAAATTTAGGGTACATGTTTAGGGTTAGAGTTCAGGGTGTGTGCTGGTAGTTAAAGACTGTGATTTTTATTTGAGTTTGGGTTTTGTTAGGTTGGGGGCAAAGGTTTGGGTTTGGGGTTTAGGGTTCTAAAAAGGTTAGTGTATGTGTTTAGGGTTAGAGTTCAGGGTGTGTTGAGGCTGTTAAAGATTGTTTTTTTTTGTTAGGGTTTGGGTTTTGTTAGGTTGGAGTTAAGGTTAGGATGGGGTTAGTGTTGGGGTTAAGGTTCTAAAAACGTTAGGGTACGTGTTGTCTGTAAGAGTTTAGTGTTAGAGTTCAGGATGGAGCTAGGCATGATTTTGCGTTTTGGTTGGACCTTTGGTTTTGTTGCATTTGGTGTTAGGGTTTTGATTGTGGGTTAGTGTTTTAGATGGGGTCAAAGTCTTAAAAAAGTTAGGGTAAGTGTTTTTATGTCAGAATGAAAGTTGTGTTAGGGTTCAGGATGGGGTTAGGTTTATGGCTCAGGGTTTTTGTTAAGGTTTGGGTTTTAGTTGGAGTTTAAGACGGGGTTAAGGTTCTAAAAAAAAGTGTTTTTTGTTCAAGTTTGGGGTTTAGAGTTAAAGGAGAACTGCACTTTTTTTTGCAACGTTGCCTTTGGTTCACAATCATCCCAATCAAAGACATGACGACAAATAGATTTTTTTAAATGCATTCTGAATATTAAATAAACGCAAATAAACTTCTGCAAATGGGAGTTTCACTATTACGCCCAAGAAACACAATAAAACATTCAAAAAGTGCCAACAATACTCCATGTATTATTAGGGATATTGTTATTATAAATATTAACAAGTATTAGTGATATTGTTATTATAAATATGAACAAGTATTAGTCATATTGTTATTATAATTATTTACAAGTATTAGTCATATTGTTATTATAAATATGAACAAGTATTAGTGATATTATTATAAATATTAACAAGTATTCGTGATATTGTTACTATAAATATTAACAAGTTCTAGGCATATTGTTTTTATAAATATTAACAAGTATTAGTCTTATTGCTATTATTTATATTAAGAAGTATTAGTGATATTGCTATTCATATTAAAGGCCTACTGAAATGAGATTTTCTTATTTAAACGGGAATAGCAAATCCATTCTATGTGTCATAATTGATCATTTCGCGATATTGCCATATTTTTGCTGAAAGGATTTAGTAGAGAACATCGACGATAAAGTTCTTAACTTTTGGTCGCTGATAAAAAAGCCTTGCCTGTACCGGAAGTAGCGTGACGTCACAGGTTGTGGAGCTCCTCACATCTGCACATTGTTTACAATCATGGCCACAAGCAGCGAGAGCGATTAGGACCAAGAAAGCGACGATTTCCCCATTAATTTGAGCGAGGATGAAAGATTCGTGGATGAGGAAAGTGAGAGTGAAGGACTAGAGGGCAGTGGAAGCGATTCAGATAGGGAAGATGCTGTGAGAGGCGGGTGGGACCTGATATTCAGCTGGGAATGACTACACAAGTAAATAAACACAAGACATATATATACTCTATTAGCCACAACACAACCAGGCTTATATTTAATATGCCACAAATTAATCCTGCATAACAACCACCTCCACCCTCCCATCCATATAACCTCCCAATAATAATCAAACACTTGCACAACACACTCAATCCCACAGCCCAAAGTACCGTTCACCTCCGTAAAGTTCATACAGCACATATATTTCCCCAAAGTTACGTACGTGACATGCACATAGCGGCACACACGTACGGGCAAGCGATCAAATGTTTGGAAGCTGCAGCTGCGAACTCACGGTAGCGCATATCCAACTCAAAGTCTTCCTGGTAAGAGTCTCTGTTGTCCCATCTCCACAAGCATGCGTATCCAACTCAAAGTCCTCCTGGTAAGAGTGTCTGTTGTCCCAGTTCCCCACAGGCCAATGGTAAAGCTTGACTGTCATCGTTCGGGAATGTAAACAATGAAACACCGGCTACGACGTAGCCGCTACGTGTTTGTGTTGCTGCAGCCGGCCGCTAATACACCCCTTCCCACCTACAGCTTTCTTCTTTTCTGTCTCCATTGTTCATTAAACAAATTACAAAAGATTCACCAACACAGATGTCCAGAATACTGTGGAATTTTGCGATGAAAACAGACGACTTAATAGCTGGCCACAATGGTGTCCCAAAATGTCCGCTACAATCCGTGACGTCACGCGCAAACGTCATCATACCGAGACGTTTTCAGCAGGATATTTCGCGGGAAATTTAAAATTGCACTTTACTAATCTAACCCGGCCGTATTGGCATGTGTTGCAATGTTAAGATTTCATCATTGATATATCAACTATCAGACTGCTTTTTGAGGGGGGGGGGCTAGTGCCAGGAGCTGTGCTAGTGGGGTGGCACAGCTGCGCCCAGCCAGGCACCAACCACCACCAGTCCTTCGGCATGCCAAGTCGCAACCTCCAACTAGGGCACCTCCGCCAAGCTCATGGCTAACCTCAGCCCAGGTGGGCCTGAAGACGCCATCCTCTCCAGCGCCTGAAACTGCTGCTCCAAGGCTAGGACCAGTCGCTGCTCCTCGGCAAGCACCAGTCGCCGCTGCATCTCGGCAAGCACCTGTCGCCGCTGCTCCAAGGCAAGCTCCAGTTCTTGTTCCTGCTCCAAGGCTAGCACCAGTTCCTGTTCCTGCTCCAAGGCTAGCACCAGTTCCTGCTCCAAGGCTATCAACCCTTCCTGTTTCAAGGCTAGCAACCCTTCCTGCTCCAAGGCTAGCACCCCTTTTTCTCCAAGGCTAGCACCAGTTGCTGCACCACGGCTAGCACCAGTTGCCGCACCACGGCTAGCACCAGTAACTGCACCACGGCTAGCACCAGTAGCTGCTTCCACGCCTGCCTCGCCGACGTCTGCTGCTTCCACGCCTGCCTTGCTGACGTCTGCTGCTTCCACGCCTGCCTCGACGACGTCTGCTGCTTCCACACCTGCCTCGACGATGTCTGCTGCTTCCACGCCTGCCTCGGCGACGTCTGCTGCTTCCACGACTGCTTCGGCGACGTCTGCTGCTTCCACGCCTGCCTCGTCGACGTCTGCTGCTTCCACGCCTGCCTCGTCGACGTCTGCTGCTTCCACGCCTGCCTCGTCGACGTCTGCTGCTTCCACGCCTGCCTCGTCGACGTCTGCTGCTTCCACGCCTGCCTCGACGACGTCTTCTGCTTCCACGCCTGCCCCGACGACGTCTGCTGCTTCCACGCCTGCCCCGATGACATCTGCTGCTTTCACGCCTGCCTCGTCGACGTCTGCTGCTTCCACCCCTGCCTCGCCGACGACGTTCCTGCCTCCTCGTCTCTGGACGGTTCATGGACGCCTTTGGCGCCAACAGCAGCGACGCCCAGGACTTGGGGGCAGGACTCAAAGACTGCTGAGGTTCTGGCGCCCACCTCCCCGTCGGCCATGGATGTGGCCGTTCTCTGGTCGCCCGCCTCGCCAAGTGCAGCGGCGTTCAATGCGTCGCCACCACCTGACTCTCCATCGCTGGTTGCGGGGACACTTGGTCTGCCGACCCACCGCCAAGTCCCCCTTCCGCCCTCCCATGACTCTTGATCTTGCTTTGTTTGTTTTTTTTAACATCTGGAATCTGTCTTTGAGGAGGGGATACTGTCATGATCCGTGGGCCGGATCATGTTTAGTTTAGTTATGTTCTGTTTGTTTTGGACTCCTTAAGTTCCTGTTTGTGCACCTCCTGAGTTTGTTACCATGGCTACTTATGATTTTCACCTGCCTCCGGTGTTCGGGACGCTCACCTGTTTGTAATCAGAGACATTATTTAAAGGCCTACTGAAATGATTTTTTTTTATTTAAACGGGAATAGCAGATCCATTCTATGTGTCATACTTGATCATTTTGCGATATTGCCATATTTTTGCTGAAAGGATTTAGTAGAGAAAATCGACGATAAAGTTTGCAACTTTTGCTCGCTGATAAAAAAAAAGCCTTGCCTTTTGAAGTAGCATGACGTCACAGGAGCTAGGATTCCTCACAATTCCCCGTTGTTTACAATGGAGCGAGAGAGATTCGGACCGAGAAAGTGATGATTACCCCATTAATTTGAGCGAGGATGAAAGATTCGTAGATGAGGAACGTTACAGTGAATGACTTGAGAGGCAGCGAAGGAAGTATCTTTTTTCGCTCTGACCGTAACTTAGGTACAAGCTGGCTCATTGGATTCCACACTCTCCTTTTTCTATTGTAGATCACAGATTTGTATTTTAAACCAGCTCGGATACTATATCCTCTTGAAAATGAGAGTCGAGAACGCGAAATGGACATTCAGTGCCTTTTATCTCCACGACAATACATCGGCGAAATGCTTTAGCTACGAGCTAACGTGATAGCATCTTGCTTTAACTGCATATAGAAACAAAAGAAATAAACCCCTGACTGGAAGTATAGATAGAAAATCAACAATACTATTAAACCGTGGACATGTAAATACACGGTTAATGCTTTCCAGGCTGGCGAAGGTTAACAATGCTGTGCTAACGACGCCATTGAAGCTAACTTAGCAACCGGACTGCACAGAGCTATGCTAAAAACATTAGCTCTCCACCTACCCCAGCCAGCCCTCATTTGCTCATCAACATCCGTGCTCACTTGCGTTCCAGCGATCGGCAGAAGGACGAAGGACTTCACCCGATGCGTTTGGCGGCCCGGAGACGTAGGAAGTCAAGGTGAAGTCGGCGGCTAGCGCGGCTAGCGCTCCAACAAAGTCCTCCTGGTTGTGTTGCTGTAGTCCGCTGCTAATACACTGATCCCACCTACAACTGTCTTCTTTGCAGCCTTCATTGTTCATTAAAAAAATTGCAAAAGATGTCCAGAATACTGTGGAATTATGAAATGAAAACAGAGCTTTTTGTATAGGATTCTACGGGGTACCATAACTTCCGTTACTCGGACTTCGTCACGCGCATACGTCATCATACCGCGATGTTTCAGCCGGGTATTTCCCGAGGAATTTTAAAATGTCACTTTATAAGTTAACCCGGCCGTATTGGCATGTGTTGCAATGTTAAGATTTCATCATTGATATATAAACTATCAGACTGCGTGGTCGGTAGTAGTGGCTTTCAGTGGGCCTTTAAGCCTGCCTTTGCCGATCACTCGTCCTGGCTTCTTTGTTTGCTCCACGCAACAAGTTACGTTTGTTATTCATGTGATTCTTGATTCTTGTTCCTGCGCTAAGCTTCGCCATAGCTTCCCATGCTATTGGCCAGCTTTTCTGTTTATTCTTGTTTTTGTCTGCTTGTATCTACGGTGTATGATTTATGAGAAAGTTGTCCGTTCTGCATCTGGGAGGAACGACCCCGCATAAAGATGCGAACCCAACGTGACAAGTTTTATTGCTATTATAAATATTAACAAGTATTAGTGATATTGTTATTATAAATATTAACAAGTATTAGTGATATTTTTATTATAAATATTAACAAGTATTAGTGATATTGTTAATATAAATATGAACAAGTATTAGTGATATTGTTACTATAAATATTAACAAGTATTAGTCATATTATTAAAAATATTAACAAGTATTAGTGATATTGCTATTATAAATATTAATAAGTATTAGTGATATTGTTATAAACATTAACAAGTATTAGTGATATTGCTATTATAAATATTAACAAGTATTAGTGATATTGTTAATATAAATATGAACAAGTATTAGTGATATTGTTACTATAAATATTAACAAGTATTAGTGATATTGTTATAAACATTAACAAGTATTAGTTATATTGCTATTATAAATATTAACAAGTATTAGTGATATTGTTATTATAAATATTAACAAGTATTAGTGATATTGTTATTATAAATATGAACAAGTATTAGTGATATTGTTATAAATATTAACAAGTAATAGTGATATTGTTATTATGAGTGCTAACACAGACAGACTATATATAGTGGCAACATAATCACTACTATGTTTACATCATTGAGTGGTCTGCTGCTTCCTCGCCTCCTTGCTCCCTGTAAGTTTATTCTAGATCATAACTCAAGCCTCTCACCTGGATAGTACATGGCTGAGAATATAATCTGACAAATTGGGACACTTTGACAGGGTTAGGGTTTTGGTTGCGGATTAGTGTTCAAGATTGGGTTAAAGTTCTAAAAAGTTAAGGTAAGTGGTTAGGTTTATGTTAGGGCTTAGCATTGGATTAAGCGTTATGGCTTCTTGTGTTGGTTGGGGTTTGGGTTTTGTTAGGTCTGGGGTTTTGGTTCAGGATGGGGTTAAGGTTTTAAAAATGTTAGATAAGTGGTTTTTGTTAAGAGTTTGGGTTGGGGTTAGAGGTGGCATTTAGGGTTAGGTTTCGGAGGTTATGGAATAATGTTTTTTTAGGGTTTGGGTTTTGTTAGGTTGGAGTTAAGGTTTTGGTTGGGGGTTAGGGTTGTAAAAAAAGTTTAGGTTAGGGTTCAGCAGTGGCGTGCGGTGAGGTTAATGTCTGGTGAGGCACTGCATCATCACAGTCAGATTTACAAACATATAACCCTAAATAGTATCTTATTCACCATGTGATTGGCAGCAGTTAACGGGTTATGTTTAAAAGCTCATACCAGCATTATTTACACAACTGTAGCACACAAAAAAGCACATTTAATAAAAAAAACATTATTATGGTCTTACCTTTCTTGCTGGACATCCACACAGCCAGCCTTTGCGTGTGTACCACGCCGTTTGAAAAGAACGGGTCTTCTGTCCCGAAGTCAAAAGCAAACCTTTTAGCTCCGGCGTTGGTCTACCTTTAATTATTACCTCCTGCTTCGATTGAAAGTCCAGTTTAGAAAACTGTTTTATTTTACATATGTAATCCTCCATGTTTTTAATAAAAGTCCAGGCGAGAGGAAATAAACAATTGCTGCACTAATTGACTTGCAAACTTTTTTTATTTTTTTTATTTTTTCTTCTGCGGCCGAGGAATGATCTCTGGGATCACTACCGCCCTCTACCACCAGGAGGCCGGATTACTGCGAGCCTCAACCAGTACGTCTTTTGCAGCAGTTTTATGAATGCTCAGCACAAGAAATATGTTACACACATACAGTTGTTGACAAAATACACTGTACATTATATACCTCAGCTAACTAAACTATGCCATAGTTTAGTTAGCTGATATAATTCATATAGCAATACAGTCTCACTGCACAGCAGGCCAGCAGTTAGCCGAGTCATTGCGCACAATCCATGTTGAGGCACAACTGAGTGACGTGCCTCAACTGGCTGCTGATCACCGCACCGTCTCTTCTCAGTATTTGAATGGCAAATGTGAATATAAAAATAAAAATAATCTAAAACTGGTGAAGTTAAATGGAAAATAACTTTAGTATAATCACTGGATACATATAACAATTTAATAAAACATTTTTTTCTTTTTACATTTTTTTTCTTTCCATGATGGCAGGTGAGGCCCCGCCTCCCCTGCTTCTAGTGACTGCACGCCACTGGGGTTCAGGATGGGGTCAGGTTGTTGTGGGTTAGGTTTGTAAAAAAAAGTTAGGGTAGGTGTTTTTTGTTGGAGTTTGGGGTTAGGGTTAGGTTTCAGGATGGGATTTGGTAGTTATGGATTAGTGTTTTAGTGTTAGGGGTAGGGGTTAGGGTTTTAAAAATGTTGGATAATTGTTTTTTGTTAAGAGTTTGGGTTGGGGTTAGCGTTGGCATTTAGGGTTAGGTTTCGGAGGTTGTGGAATAGTGTTTTTGTTAGGGTTTGGGTTTTGTTAAGTTTGGGTTAGGGTTCAGGATGGGGTTCAGGTTTTAAAAATGTTAGATAAGTGTTTTTTGTTAAGAGATTGGGTTGGGAGTTAGGGTTATAAAAAAAGTTTGGGTCAGTTCGGGTTCAGGATGGGGTTAGGTGGTTGTGGCTTAGTGTTTTTGTTAGGGTCTGGGTTTTGTTAGGTTGGGTGTTAAGGTTTTGGTTGGAGGTTAGGGTTGTAAAAAAAGTTTGGGGTTAGAGTTGGAATTTAGGGTTAGGTTTCGGCAGTTATGGGTTAGTGTTGGGTTTTGTTAGGTCTAGGGTTAGGTTTTAGGATGGGGTTTGGTAGTTATGGATTAGTGTTTTTGATAGGTCTGGGTTTTGTTAGGTTTAGGGCTAGGTTTCAGAATGGGGTTTGGCAGTTGCGGATTAGTTAGGTCTGGGTTTGGTGTTTTGGTTGCAAAATAATGTTTGGATTGGAGTGTTTTGTTAGCTTGAAACCACCTTAATCATGTCATGGTCATCATAAACAACTTATGCTAGCTGGAGACGCTAACTTTGCTCTAACGTTGGCTCCAATGACACTAGGATGAGACAGTCAGAGATTACAAAGAGAAACATAGCCAGGACTTGTAATCTCGCTAGAAAGATGTCCAGGCATTGAGTAATTGTCTCTGGGCCCCTGCCTGCGAGAGGCAATGATGAGAGATATAGCATCATAGTCTCGCTTAACAAGTGGCTGTCTATCTTCTGTAGACAACAGGGACTAACATTTATTGATAATTGGCCCTCTTTCTGGGGCAAACCAGGCTTGCTGATGAGAGACGGTCTTCACCCTAACCAAGAAGGCGCCATCATCCTGCCTAGCAACATAGATTTCTGTTTGAGTCACACTTTACTAACTACACTAGCGCAAGCCCGGTCACAGGCAATTACAGAGTCTGCTAGTCCGGGTGAGGAGTCAGTTAAGATAGAACTAACCAGCAGCAGGCTGGAAAATCCCTGCACACATAGTAATTCTCTTAGAATAATACACAACTCACATAATGTTTTTTCTGCAGTGACTGTGTCAGAGGTGGACATGCATTCTACTGAGGTGGCAAATTATGATGCGTTCAGTGTATCGCAGCACCAAGCAAACAATCTGAAAATTCCCGTCATACCAATTCCTAGATATGGTCGAAATTATTTAAAGCGCACTACGCATAATAAACGCAACATTATTAATATTGCTATTACGGATGATTTCAACAAAAACTCCTCAAAACAGTCCAGTACCTATAATATGGGATTTTTAAACATAAGATCATTGTCTCCCAAAACGTTATTAGTTAATAAGGTCATTAGCGATAACAATCTTAACGTCATCGGTCTCAGCGAAACCTGGCTTAAACCAGACGATTTTTTTTGCGCTGAAAAAGGCATCTCCTCCTAACTAAACGAATGCGCATGTTGCCCTTTTCTCAGAGTTCATTGCTGATCTAGTGACGCACGCCGACAATATAATCATAATGGGGGACCTTAATATCCATATGAATACCCCATGGGACCCTCCGTGCGTGGCGCTCCAAACTACAAACGAATAATTGATAGCTGTGGTCTTACACAAATAATAAATGAACCCACGCATCGCAACGGTAATACGATAGATCTAGTGCTTGTCAGGGGGGTCACCACCTCCAAAGTTATGATACTCCCGTATACTAAAGTAATATCCGATCATTACCTTATAAAATTCGAAGTTCTGACTCATTGTCAACAAGCTAATAATAATAATAACTGCTTTAGCAACCGCAACATTAATGCTGCCACAATGATGACTCTTGCTGGCCTACTGCCTTCGGTAATGGCACCATTCCCAAATTATGTGGGCTCTATTGATAACCTCACTAACAACTTTAACGACGCCCTGCGCGAAACCATTGATAGTATAGCACCGCTGAAGCTAAAAAGGGCCCCTAAAAGGCGTACCCCATGGTTTACAGAAGAAACTAGAGCTCATAAATTATCATGTAGAAAGTTGGAACGCAAATGGCGCGCGACTAAACTTGAGGTTTTCCATCAAGCATGGAGTGATAGTTTAATAACTTATCATGCTTACCTTAGCTAAAGCTAAATACTACTCAAATCTCATCCGGATCAACAAAAACGATCGTAAATATTTGTTTAGTTCAGTAGCATCGCTAACCCAACAAGGGACTCCTCCCAGTAGCTCCACCCACTCGGCAGATGACTTTATGAATTTCTTTGATAAGAAAATTGAACTCATTAGAAAGGAGATTAAAGACAACGCATCCCAGCTACAACTGGGTTCCATTAAGACAGATACGACTGTATATACAACGGATACTGAGGGGAATTGCTACGGCGTGTAAATGGGATAAAACAAACAACATGTTTACTTGACCCACTTCCTGGGAAACTTATCAAGGAGCTTTTTGTATTATTAGGTCCATCTAAATATTATAAACTTATCACTTTCCTCTGGCAATGTTCCCCTAGCATTCAAAAAAGCGGTTATTCATCCTCTGCTCAAAAGACCTAACCTTGATCCCGACCTCATGGTAAACTACCGGCCGGTGTCCCACCTTCTGTTTATTTCGAAAATCCTCGAAAAAATTGTTGCACAGCAGCTAAATGAACACTTAGTGTCTAACAATCTCTGTGAACCCTTTCAATCCGGTTTCAGCCCTCACAAAAATGACTAATGATCTATTGCTAACGATGGATTCTGATGCGTCATCTATGTTGCTGCTTCTTGATCTTAGCGCCGCTTTCGATACCGTCGATCATAATATTTTATTAGAGCATATCAAAACACGTGTTGGTATGTCAGACTTAGCCTTGTCTTGGTTTAACTCTTATCTTACTGACAGGATGCAGTGCGTCTCCCATAACAATGTGACCTCAGACAATGTTAAGGTAACGTGTGTGTCAGGCTTGTCCCTGACAGTTTGGTTATGTTTTAGTTTTCCCTCTGTGTTTGTCTTTATTTCCTGTCAGCGCTTTTATTTGGGTTGTTTCCTGCTTGTCTCCCTGAGCGCTGTGTTCCCTCAGCTGCGGCTGATTGGCACCTGGCCACACCTGGTGTCAATCAGCCAGATGCTATTTAAACCTGCCTTGCCAGCCAGTCTGTGCTAGAGTATTGTCATAACTACCTGTTCTTGTCGCTGTCGTCATAGCGGTAAGCAGTTCCTTATAGCTATTTACAGTTTGCTGTCTCCTAGCTCTTTTGTTTCATGTTTTCCTGTTAGCTAGATCTTGTTAGCCATTAGCTGTTTCCAGTTTTTCTGTTTGCTGGTTCCTATTTTCAGTTTGGCTATTCCTAGTTCCTGGTTTGTGTTTTTTCTTTATTGTGGACATTAAATCATGTTTTCCTGCACCAATCCTGCCTTCTCTGCATCTTGGGGTTCATCACCAACACTTTGTGACAGTGTGGAGTTCCCCATGGTTCGGTTCTTGGCCCTGCACTCTTCAGCATCTACATGCTGCCGCTAGATGACATCATACGCTAATACGGTGTTAGCTTTCACTGTTATGCTGATGACACCCAACTCTACATGCCCCTAAAGCTGACCAACACGCCGGATTGTAGTCAGTTGGAGGCGTGTCTTAATGAAATTAAACAATGGATGTCCGCTAACTTTTTGCAACTCAACGCCAAGAAAACGGAAATGCTGATTATCGGTCCTGCTAGACACCGACACCTATTTAATAATACCACCTTAACATTTGACAACCAAACAATTACACAAGGCGACTCGGTAAAGAATCTGGGTATTATTTTCAACCCAACACACATTAAGAGTGTTACTAAAAACGGCCTTCTTTCATCTCCGTAATATCGCTAAAATTCGTTCCATTTTGTCCACTAGCGACTCTGAGATCATTATTCATGCGTTCGTTACGTCTCGTCTCGATTACTGTAACATATTATTTTCGGGTCTCCCTATGTCTAGCATTAAAAGATTACAGTTGATACAAAATGCGGCTGCTAGACTTTTGACAAGAACAAATAAATGATAAATGGGTTATACTTGTATAGCGCTTTTCTACCTTCAAGGTACTCAAAGCGCTTTGACAGTATTTCCACATTCACCCATTCACACACACATTCACACTAGGATGGTAGAAGGTGGGGATCGAACCCCAGTAACCAGCAACCCTCCGATTGCTGGCACGGCCACTCTACCAACTTCGCCACGCCGTCCCTCAACAAGAAAGTTTGATCATATTACGCCTATATGTAACAGTCAGCGTTCTGCGTTGTGTATTTTTTTAGTGAGGCACACACACCGGAGTTGAATCACGGGGATTTATTCACCTTTTTTTTGAAAAAACAAAAACAGGGCGTCACACACAGTCCACGGCAAACAGAATCTCTCTCCACAGCTCCGAGCGTCAGTGCTCACTCAAATCAATTATATATGTTTAAACGTGAAAATGGAAATAACAATAATAATAATAATAATAAAGGTAAAAAAAGCATAATAGTCTCAAATAAATTAATTAAATAAAACACAGTATATAAAATATATACTTCAGCAAACAATATATATTAAGAAAAAGGATCCTTAAATGTGCAGCAATACACCTCATCTTTCCCACCCACATCAATTCTTTTTATATTTTTTATACAATAAACTAAGCCAAAAAAACTCATAACAGACATACCTTTTTTTGGAAAAAACAAAAACAGGGCGTCACACACAGTCCACGGCAAATGGAATCTCTCTCCACTGAAGAATAAAGAAAAAAATACACACTCATATAAATGCTACAGCGGCACACAAGATGTCAACACAGACACACAGCAGAGCCCCTGACCCGTGCACAAACTCATGAGACAGGAGACCCCACAACAACTGCAGCTAGCAGTAAGCTAACCAAGCTAATCCACACATCCTTTAGCATACAAAAGTTCGGTTTTTTTTTCAACAATTCAACAGCCATTCGGGAATTCAACACACATGCACACCAACAAGTCACAAAACAGTGTGCATTCCCACAAAACACTTTTAAAAACGACAACCAAAAAGTTTATAAAAAAACAAAAGGAGAGAGACATAAACGTGACTTACCAGCTCCGAGCGTCAGTGCTCACTGAAGCTGGTCACAAAGGTGCGACGCCAAATCACCCCCCAGGGAAACAAAAAGGTATGTAACGGAAAATAATAGAGTGGAACTTATTTACAATGAGAAACACTTTTGGGGAAGTTCACAACAAAAAATGTTGTGAATAATTGACCAAAATTAAAATAAAATAAAATAAAATTTAGCTCGGCTACATACTCCCCTCTGAACTTCACCAAAATACTTCAAGACTTAGCAGAGTACTCCAATACATTCACGTTATGCAACTTATTAGTTACTCATATCACTGAGAAAATGACCAAGGAGGGCTGCGCAACCCTCCTGGATACACTTGCAAAAAGAGGTGCCTTTTACACCACCTTACACTTTACTTTACAAAGGTAATAAAAAAATATACCTTTAACAAGACAAGGAGTACCTAATATTTATCACTGCTACTGTATTACAAGTTCAACCCAAACATTGGATTAAACAACTATCTTATGGTACTTGATGGTTTACAAAGGTTTGTAACTCAAACAGATATTTTCTTCTGGGTCATGTTCTGAATTAGCCTATCTACAGGTTTCACCAGCCTACCCACCCTTGTTCTTATACGGGAGACAACACTGATTGCTGTGCTTGGGGGGTCGTCGCTATGGCCTGTCCTATCAACCACATTTGACACACTCCTTGGCCTCTGGCTGGCACTTTCATCCAGATCAGGGTCTTCAAGCTCCTCATCAGCATCCAGACATTCTGATGGCAAATTGGCAGAAGCACTGTCCAGAATCCAACTGGCTGTTCGGTCTTCTGTGACATCTCCCGTCACCACATCCGAAACCCGACTTTGTGTCTCAACATGACTTGACTCAGATGATTCAGTGAATGATGATTCAACATACTCTTCATTCTCCAAATTAAGTGGAAGAAAGTTGACACACAGGAGGCGGTTGCGATGGACAACCCTTTCATGACCACTGCAAGTGTTCCTTATCCGGTAGGTATGACACCTTGGGTCTCTTGAGACAACCACATACGGTACAGCCTCCCATTTGTCCGACAACTTCTTGCGTGCGCTTTCACATTTGTTTGACAAGAGTACTTGGTCTCCCTCAGCGATGTCATGACCTTTGGTCCTTTGGTTGTACAGTTCAGTTTGATGACGCTGACTGGTGACAGCATTGGCCTGGGCAGATGATAATGCTTCTTTTAGCTCCTCCCTCAGTTTGAGGACATATTTATCATAGTCAGCAATGTCACAGTCCCTCTCCACATTGTGGAACATTACGTCAACTGGGAGTCTGGGAATTTTCCCGTACATTAGATAAAACGGGGCATAGCCCGTCGACTCATGGGCGGTGCAGTTGTAGGCGAAAGTCAATGTCTGCAACATTTGGGGCCATTTTTGTTTGGCTCTTGGAGGGAGAGCTCTGATCATGCTTCCCAATGTCCGGTTAAAGCGTTCGACCACACCGTTTCCCATGGGATGATAAGCTGTTGTCCTCGACTTCTTTACCCCAGAGATCAGCAGCAACTCTCGGATCAACTGGCTCTCAAAGTTGGCTCCTTGGTCGGAGTGAATTCTCTCTGGAAAGCCGTAGACACAGAAGTATTGATCCCAGAGTTGACGAGCAACCTGCTTTGCTGACTGATCATGACATGGGAAGGCGTGAGCCATTTTTGTGAAATGGTCAGTGACGACCAGGACATCCACAGTATTTCCATTTGGGATTTCAGCTGACCAAAAGTCAATGCAGACCATCTCGAGGGGGCTTGTTGTTTTGATGCTCTCGAGAGGCGCTCTCCCTTCGGGTTCGGGTGTCTTGCTCACCACACAGCGCTTGCACGACTTGACATATTCACGAACGTCTCGTTCCATGTCAATCCAAAAGAACCTCTGCCTCGCCAGGTATAGAGTCCTATGCTGTCCCTGATGCCCAGCCTCGTCATGGACACCCTGCAGAGCCTGCTTGGCCAGTGATGCAGCCACAACATACTGGTACCGCCTTCTCCCAGTTAGTGAATCTTTGCTCACTCCATATAGGATGCCATCCAACATCTTGAGCTTCTCCCACTGCTTTAGAGTCTTCTGGACTTTGAGAGGCTCTTTAACTCTTTCTCTCCTCGATGGCCTCCTGCCACGTGCCACATAGTGAATGACTCTTGCCAGTATAGTGTCTTCCTGTTGCTTGTCTTGAAGCTCTTTAAGGGAGAAGACGGGTAAGGCACTTTCTCCTGGTGGAACAATCTTATGTACATCATTTACCAGCCAAGAGATCACTCTCCCTTTGGGTCCCTCACCCCACTCAATCTGACCATCCAGGACTGCCGTCACTTCTTCACTGCTCATTGAACTGCATGCCATTTCAGATCCGCCCAGTTTTACCTCTTGGCTGTTGGTACTCAGCCGAAACACATCCTGTATCCTGGCATCCCGAATATGTTGCGCTTCCTCAAGCAGAGCCTCATATGGTTCTGCTATAAGTCTCTTGCTGACCTGTGGCTTGATGAAGGGTTTCCTGCTCAAGGCATCTGCAACGATGTTCTTACTGCCTGGGATATATTGGATACTGAAGTCGTATGGAGCCAACTTCGACACCCACCGCTGTTCACAAGCGTCCAACTTTGGCTTTGTGAGGATGTAGGTTAGCGGCTTATTATCAGTCCAAACAGTGAAGGAGTGTCCCTTCAGCCAATGGCTGAATTTGTCGCACACTGACCACTTGAGAGCGAGGAACTCCAAACGATGGGCTGGATACTTGGTTTGTGAGCGACTCAGGGCTTTGCTTGCGAAGGCTATGGGACGTGCTTTGCTCCCTCCTTCAGGGACTTGAGAGAGGACAGCGCCCAATCCATCCAATGAAGCGTCGGTTGAGAGGATGAAAGGGCGACCAAAGTCCGGATGGGCCAACACAACTGAGTTCAACAGAGCAGCCTTTAGTTGGTTGAATGCGTCGCTCTGTTCTTGAGCCCAATCCCCTGGGCTGAGCCTTTTAAAGTGAGAAGCCCGTTTTGCGTTGGCCTTTCCAGTCGCAGCAGCGGTCAGAGAGAACAGGGGCTTCGCCATACTGGAACAGTTTTGTATGAATCTCTGGTAATACATTACCATACCGAGAAAAGACTTAATCTTTTTTGCTGAAGGTGTGACTCCATCCTCCATCATCAAGTCCGCTTCACTTATGTCTGTAATGACTTGTATCTTTTCAGAATCAGTGGAAACCCCATTCTCATCAATGATGTGGCCCAAGAACTTGACACTTCGCCGGAGGAAATGACACTTCTTCGGAGCCAACTTAAGCCCATGTCCTTTCAACCGCTTAAAGACCATTTCGAGTCTTTTGAGGGCTTCCTCTTCATTTGGGGCAAAGACCAAAACATCGTCGAGGTAGCACAGCAGGGTCAAAAAGTTTTGGTCTCCGAAGACACTCATCATGAGGCGCATGAAACTTGCCGGGCTGTTGCACAGGCCTTGGGGTAGTCGGTTGAACTCATGGAGGCCTACTGGTGTAGTGAAGGCAGTAAACTTCTTGTCCTGTTCGTGCATGGGGACATTGTAGAACCCAGAACAGTCCACGGCAAACGGAATCTCTCTCCACTAAAGAATAAAGAAAAAAATACACACTCATATAAATGCTACAGCGGCACACAAGATGTCAACACAGACACACAGCAGAGCCCCTGACCCGTGCACAAACTCATGAGACAGGAGACCCCACAACAACTGCAGCTAGCAGTAAGCTAACCAAGCTAATCCACACATCCTTTAGCATACAAAAGTTAGTTTTTTTTTTCAACAATTCAACAGCCATTCGGGAATTCAACACACATGCACACCAACAAGTCACAAAACAGTGTGCATTCCCACAAAACACTTTTAAAAACAACAACCAAAAAGTTTATAAAAAAACAAAAGGAGAGAGACATAAACGTGACTTACCAGCTCCGAGCGTCAGTGCTCACTGAAGCTGGTCACAAAGGTGCGACGCCAAATCACCCCCCAGGGAAACAAAAACGTATGTAACGGAAAATAATAGAGTGGAACTTATTTACAATGAGAAACACTTTTGGGGAAGTTCACAACAAAAAATGTTGTGAATAATTGACCAAAATTAAAATAAAATAAAATAAAATTTAGCTCGGCTACATATACTGGCTCACCTGCACTGGCTTCCTGTGCACTTAAGATGTGACTTTAAGGTTTTACTACTTACGTATAAAATACTACACGGTCTAGCTCCATCCTATCTTGCTGATTGTATTGTACCATATGTCCCGGCAAGAAATCTGCGTTCAAAGAACTCCGGCTTATTGGTGATTCCCAGAGCCCAAAAAAAGTCTGCGGGCTATAGAGCGTTTTCTATTCGGGCTCCAGTACTCTAGAATGCCCTCCCGGTAACAGTTAGAGATGCTACCTCAGTAGAAGCATTTAAGTCCCATCTTAAAACTCATTTGTATACTCTAGCCTTTAACCTCTAAAGGCCTTAGTGGCCACATGCGTGGACAGCACCTTTTAGCTCTTATTTCCAAAATTGTGTACACTACTGAATTGGGGTCGTATGCCAACATATGGACACTTATACTGCTATCTGGCGGTGTCAGAAGAGGATAACATACAATGGAATTTGGAAAAAAAAAGTGTAAAAATACAAATTTGCATGTCACTACACATGAAGTACACGTTTGTGCACTTATGGACTAAGTGCATCATATTAAAAGATGATTATTAGTTTTTATTCTAATTAGGGTCCAATAAGCCCAAATAGCAAAGATAAATAAAAAAAAGCCTGTAAACAAACCTTAAGAGGTTAAATAGACCTCCTTTTTAGACCAGTTGATCTGCCGTTTCTTTTCTTTTCTGCTCTGCCCCCCTCTCTCTTGTGGAAGGGGGGGCACAGGTCCGGTGGCCATGGATGAAGTGCTGGCTGTCCAGAGTCGGGACCCGAGGTGGACCGCTCGCCTGTGCATCGGTTGGGGACATCTCTGCGTTGCTGACCCGTCTCCGCTCGGGATGGTCTCCTGCTGGCCCCACTATGGACTGGACTCTCACTATTATGTTAGATCCACTATGGACTGGATTTTCACAATATTATGCTAGACCCACTCGACATCCATTGCACCGGTCTCCCGTCTCCCCTAGAGGGGGGGGGGGGGGGGGTCACCCACATCTGCGGTCCTCTCCAAGGTTTCTCATTGTCATTCTCATTGACATCCCACTGGGTTGAGTTTTTCCTTGCCCTTATGTGGGATCTGAACCGAGGATGTCGTTGTGGCTTGTGCAGCCCTTTGAGACACTTGTGATTTAGGGCTTTATAAATAAACATTGATTGATAACTTTGACCCTGATTGTACTCAGTCCCCAAAAACCTCAACCAAAGTCTAGTTGAAATATTGAGAAGAAGGTGGTCATGAAGTAAATATTGAGAAGAAGGTGGTCATGAAGTAAATATTGAGACGAAGGTGGCCATGAAGTAAATATTGAGAAGAAGGTGGTCATGAAGTAAATATTGAGAAGAAGGTGGTCATGAAATTGTCACGACGTGGACTATCTTGCAGCTGACTGCGTGGATTGTTTTCCCGAAATGCAATCGGACCAGACCAGTCATGGCTTGAAGGTATATACTGTACATGATTTAATTTCGACTATAAAAAGGTACAGACAAAAAGCGCTCACAGCAGAGGTAAAAAACTTAGGACATGAAACATGAACTAAACAACGCACTACACTGTGGCTTGAATAAACAAAGTAGAACTTACGTGGCAAGAAAAGAGCAGCATGAACCAAGCATGAATAATAAGCATGAAAATGTCATTCGATGTCAATGTCAGGAGTAATCAAAAGTATCAGGGGTAATGTCGCAAGGCCGACTACCTGGCAACTACAGGCTTAAATAATAGTGACATGATTAGTGACAGGTGCGTGAGTCTGAAAACCAGCAGCAGGTGAAAATCATATGCCACCATGGCAACCAAAACAAACAAGAGTGCACCAAAAAACAGGAACTATGGAGTTCAAAAACCAACAAAACATGACCACAGAACATGACAGAAATAAATTGATTGATTGATTGATTGATATATTTTTATTTCAAATATGCAAAAAAACAAGAGCAAGCCTGATCCAATACAGTGCTATAGCCTTAACAGCCATTATAACAAAATGAAAACAATGGAGAATAAAAAACGAAAACAAATGAGCATTGGACTTTCTTTTTTTTTTTTTTTTTACATATTTGAAAAGGAGTGAGAAGAAGTTTACACTTATTTAATCCCACCCCTTTTCTTTAAATCATAAATTACTCTGAGGTAGAACTACCTGTTCACTCTATGTACAAACTTAATGAACTTGTATATACATCAATTATAAATATATACATACATATGCACACTACACACATACATAGCCACACCATTGCCACCAATGATCATGGAAATGGTATATCATGCCACCACAGCAACACCACTGCCTCAATGGGCAGCCCCACACGCTTCTGTAACACAAACAACCCAATATCAAAGCCCTTCTTCATCTCTGTACCTCTGGAATACCATGTGCCTATACTTCTTTTTAAACTGGTTTATGTTTGGACATTGCTTTAACTCCACATTCAAACCATTCCATAATTTCACTCCACGAATTGAAATACAAAAACTTTTGATGGTCGTTCTATAACTAAGCATTTTGAAATTTAAATTCCCCCTTAAATCATAACCGCCCTCTCGTGTGCTGAACAATTTTTGAATGCTTCCTGGGAGTTTATTTATTTTGGCTTTATACATTATTTGTGCAGTTTGATACAAAATAATATAATTAAATTTCAATATTTTTGACTGTAAGAATAGTGAATGAGTGTGGTCCAGATATCCAACCTTGTTGATGATGCATACAGCTCTTTTCTGAAGTATAGTTATTGAGTTTAATGAGCTTTTTGTGACGATCGGTCACTTCATTTCTGTTTGTTTCCTTGTTTTTGTATTACTTCCTGTCAGTGCTCTTATTTTGTTAAATTTCCTGTTTTTTCCGCGGAGCACTGTTTTCTCCTCACCTGCCGCTGATTGGCAGCCGGTCCACACCTGCTGCCAATCAGCATATGTCTATTTATGTTTTCTCTCGAGCACTCCTCAGTGCTCGATGATAAACTCTTTATGTTTGGAACTGTTGTATGCAAGACTGCTACATTTCTCTGTTGATGATAATTAAAATCATCTTACCTGATCATCCTCCTGCTGGTTCTTGCATCTTGGGGTCACACAAACGGCAGCCATGCGAGTTCCTAACACTTTTATAATTATTCCCCCAGACTTCCACACAGTAGGTTAAGTATGGTAAGATTAATGAACAGTAGAGAATGTGGAGTGATTTGTGATCCAGAACCTGCTTTGCTTTATTTATTACTGAGATGCTTCTTGACAGCTTAGATTGTACATGTTTTATATGTGATTTCCAGTTAATTTGATCGTCAATTGTAATTCCAAGGAATGTTATTTCAAAAACCCTTTCAATATACACCCCATCTATATGTATCTGCACCCTTGTTTCACATGTCCTATTTCCAAACAGCATTAACTTAGTCTTAGTCAGGTTTAATGACAATTTATTATAGTCAAACCAAGTTTTTAGTTTACTAATTTCTTCCATAATGACTTCCTGCAATTGATTTAAGTCATCCCCTGAACAAAAAACATCAGTGTTATCAGCAAATAACACTAATTTCAATAAGCTAGACACTTTACATATATCATTGATATACAAGATGAACAATTTTGGCCCCAACACTGACCCCTGGGGGACACCACAAGCAATGTCCAAACACGATGAACAGCAATCCCCTAAATATTGAGAAATAGGTGGTCATGAAGTAAATATTGAGAAGAAGGTGGTCATGAAGTAAATATTGAGAAGAAGGTGGTCATGAAGTCAGACAACATGTCAGTAAATATGATTTATGATGTTGAATTTTCCACCTCACCTTTCACCTCTTGGCTCCGCCCCTTGTTGAAGAAGAAGAAGGAAGTTATTATTTTAATCTTGTTGGCATTTCATGAAGAAGTAAAACATCATTATTCACCTCTTTATTGATTATGTCAATATTTTTATTGATTATGTCAATATGTTTATTGATTATGTCAATATCTTGTTTATTGATTATGTCAATAATATCTTGTTTATTGATTAAATCAATAATATCATGTATATTGATTATGTCGATAATATCTTGTTTATTGATCATGTCAATATCTTGTTTATTGATTGTCAATATGTTTATTGATTATATCAATATGTTTATTGATTATGTCAATATGTTTATTAATTATGTCAATAATTTGTTTATTGAATATGTCAATAATATCTTGTTTATTGATATGTCAATAATATCATGTTTATTGATTATGTCAATAATTTCATGTTTATTGATTATGTCAATGTCAGGTTTATTGATTATGTCAATAATATCATCTATATTGATTATGTCAATTATATCATATTTATTATGTAAATAATATCATGTATATTGGTTATGTAAATAATATGTTTATTGATTATGTCAATAATATCATGTTTATTGATTATGTAA
>NC_084731.1:71480359-71562859 GCF_033978785.1 Entelurus aequoreus
AATTGTAGAACTATGAATATGTCCATTTAGTTGAATGGGAATTTCCTGGAAATTTGGGAATTTTTACAAAACCGGGATTTTTTTGAAACTATTGATACTAGATGATATGAATGGGTTGGTGTTGGAATTTTTGGAATCGGTTGAAAATTTTTGACGTAATAGTTTGAATTGAGAATGGGTATTTCGGAATTCCTGGAAATTCAGAAAAAACAGGAATTTATTACGGGAAAAAAATTGGAAGTTTTGTTGTCCCAACTAAGAAGAATGTTTTGAAGGTGGTATGGTCAAAAACGGTTGCAAATTGTTGCTTGTGAAAACTTGCCAGGAAGAGGTAAAAATAGGGCATTTAAAAACCGGGGAATTCTGAGAATTCCTCAAAAAAATGTTTACTTAGAAAATGGTCTGACTGTCCAAGTGAGTGGAGTGTGAGGATGTTGGAACGCTTCAAATCGGGTGAGAAGTGTGGGATATAGAGAGGTTGTATCATGTCCATTCATTGTCAATGGGGAGAAATTCCGGGAATTTTGGAATAGGGAAAATATGTTTTGCGTTCAATATGCGTGTGAAGGGTGTGGATGGTTGAATGGTCGGAATCGGTTACAAAGTGGCACAAAATGTTCAGAATTCAGAATATGTCCATTCAGTTGAATGGGAATTTCCTGGAAATTTGGGAATTTTTTACAAAACCGTGATTTTTTTTTAAACTATTGATACTAGATGATATGAATGGTTTGGTGTTGGAATTTTTGGAATCGGTTGAAAAATGTTGACGTAATAGTTTGATTTGAAAATGGGTATTTCGGAATTCCTGGAATGTGTACGGAAAAATAATTTGTTGCTGTGGTGGAATGTCCGAATCTTAAACAGCAACAAAAGTGAGTTTAGTACAAAAGGTTTATTTACCCATAATCAGAAAGTACAAATTTGGATTGAGTTGCCCATGCAGACAGACAACCGTCCTCCGGAGGACTTGAGAATCAAGCTATCACCCATAGCCCTTGTCACTTGGCCATTTTATCTGTTTCCCCGTGCGTCAAGGTCCTGTTGTTTTCGACCTGTTTGTTCTGCAACATCCTTGAATCCCTTAGTCATATTAGACAATCAAAACATTTTGTAGAATGGAACGAGCAGACATTCTTGACAGACACTAAATATAGTTCAAAGGTCAGAAATTCCACTACATACCCCCTTCCAGGGTTGTAGAACCCTGGACCATACCAATTTCTGACATAGGCCACTTACTTAAAATCTCTGCCACAGATATAGGCAAAAACCCCAATGTTTTTAAACGAGGCGAAATTCCTCTATAACCCTTCTACGGAGCGATCGCTGTTACCAGCCTGCAGTAAAACCATATCACAGAACACAATTAGTGGCCTACCCTTTGATTTAGTAAAGGGATAACAAAACACTTTGATCATGAACATCATTGAACATAATTAGATGAATATATATATATATATATATATATATATATATATATATATATATATATATATATATATATATATATATATGCTTATTCAGATGTATTTCACATTAAAGGCCTACTGAAAGCCACTACTACCGACCACGCAGTCTGATAGTTTATATATCAATGATGAAATCTTAACATTGCAACACATGCCAATACGGCCGGGTTAACTTATAAAGTGCAATTTTAAAATTCCCGCTAAACTTCCGGTTCGAAACGCCTCTGAGGATGACGTATGCGCGTGACGTCAATCATTGAAACGGAAGTATTCGGACACCATTGAAGCCAATACGAAATAGCTCTGTTTTCATCTCATTATTCCGCAGTATTCTGGACATCTGTGTTGGTGAATCTGTTGCAATTTGTTCATTGCATTACGGAGAAAGAAGCTGAGCAAGCAAAGAAGAAAGTTGTCGGTGCGAAGCGTCTATTTTGCGAGGGAAGTCAGCAGCAACACGTACACATCCGGCGCTTCTTTGTTTACATTCCCGAAAGATGCAGTCAAGATCGAAGAACTCGGACAACAGAGACTCTTACCAGGAGGACTTTGATTTGGATACACAGTTGCGATACCGTGAGTACACAGCTGCGCTTCCAAACATTTGATCGCTTGCTATAACTAGCTCGAGCTAGTAGCTAGGAGCTAGGAGCTAGCATTAGGATTAATTTGTGGCATATTAAATATAAGCCTGGTTGTGTTGTGGCTAATAGAGTATACATATGTCTTGTGTTTATTTACTGTTGTAGTCATTCCCAGCTGAATATCAGGTCCCACCCGCGCGCTTCCACACATTTGATTGCTTGCCAGTACGTGCGTGTCATGTACGTAACTTTGATTAAATATATAAGCTTTATGAACCTTGGGTTAGGTGAACGGTTCATTGGGCTGAGTGAGTGTGTGTGTTGTGCAGGTGTTTGAATTGTATTGGCGGGTTATATAGACGGTGTTGGAGCCAGTTGGAGCCTATTTATATTATTTATTTATTAATTGTTTGACAATGAAATCAAATAATGTCAAGAATGATGTTAATGAATTATTGGATGTTTTGGATTTCATTGTGATTGACTGATTGTTTTCAGCTGCTCACGCTCCTACTGGTGAGCCACTTCCTCCTCCTATAATTAAGAAGACAGGACAGCTGGGTGCCCTTTGTCTGTCTATCATGTTGAAGGAGTGAGGAGTGAAACAGTTTGTTTACCGCTAAACAAGCCACGCTAAAACAACTTATTTTGAAGCCACGCTAAAATAAGTTATTTTGATTATGTTGAAAGTCAACCACGGATAATATTTTTTGTTTGTGAAAATAAATTATGATCATTTTGAATCTAGAAATATCTCCGCGAGTGCTTATTAAGGAAGTTAGTGAGTCAAACACCTCCTCCTCAAGACTACTCTGCATTACTTTATTTTTATTTTTTCGAAACTTTTTTGAATGCAAGAGTAGACGTTACAAGTAAACAAACTTCACTGAAGACCCGAAGGACCAAAGCAAGATCGCGCTGCACCGATGACAGCCAGCAGCCGGCGGGCCGTGAGTAAAATCAGCCATGATGACGTCATGAATGAACGCGCCTGTATGGAATCAAAGGAAAGTTGCAGATTGTGGATGTGAATCGCAATAAAACAGGATGTTGGAAGGACATTTAAGAATGAAATAAGTGGACATTAAATTGAGCTGTGTGATTATCTGGAATGATGTCTGGCACACCTGAGACGGCAGCTGAGCACGACGACATGCTGAGAACGCGCATTGCTTCGCGCAGAGGCAGACTGGGCGCGTGCACGGAGAGTCTAAATGAAATAAAGACTTTGATGACTGATGTTAGAAATGCTGATAAAGTCAATGATGCATTTGAAGCATTTAAAGGAGCTGTGGATGAATTTAAAAATGCTCACAACTTTGTGCAAGAATTCTTATCAGAAGAGGAAAAGGAAAATGATTATTATGACTGGTATGAACCCAGAATAATACATTTGAATTATTTCATGAAAGATGTTGAAACATGGAAAAGAGAAATTGCACAATCAAAAGTTGGACCACTTGACAGCATATCAAATGTATCTCACAAATCAAAGTCTGCCACTGGATCAAAAGCCTCCAGATGTTCCTCGGTATCCTCAGAATTAAAAATTGCCAAAGCGGAACAAGCTGCCACAATGGCTCGAGCTGCTGCACTTAAGGAAAAACACACCTTGCAACTGGAGGAAACAAAGCTTAAAGCAAAGATGGAGCAAATGCAACTGGAGGAAACAAAGCTTAAAGCAAAGATGGAGCAAATGGAGTTGGAAGCGGACCTCGCAGCATCAACTGCTAAAATACAAATCCTTCAAAGTGATTTAATTCATGGAAGCCATGATGTGGCTCAGGAACCTCCAGGTGATGGCATGACTGAGTATTATGATTCTCACCATGATACAGAAACTATGGAGAGCAATGTGGACTTTATAGAGTTCGGTGCAGTACCCAAGACCCCACTTCACCAAACCATCTTAAGTCTCCACAGACCTCTACTTAAAAGGAACAGCAACACATCAGAAGATCTAAATAAACCTCAAAACAAAAACACAACGCGGTATGGCGTAGTGGGTAGAGCGCCCGTGTCAGAAACCTGAGGGTTGCAGGTTCGCTCCCCGCCTCTTACCATTCCGTTGTGTCCTTGGGCAGGACACTTCACCCTTGCCCCCGGTGCCGCTCACACCGGTGAATGAATGTTGAATGAATGATAGGTGGTGGTTGGAGGGGCCGTAGGCGCAAATTGGCAGCCACGCTTCCGTCAGTCTATCCCAGGGCAGCTGTGGCTACGAAAGTAGCTTACCACCACCAGGTGTGAATGAATGATGGGTTTTTAACATGTAAAGCGACTTTGGGTACTTAGAAAAGCGCTATATAAATCCCAGGTATTATTATTATTATTACAACTGAAAAACACAAGACCCAAAGTGTAAATCAGACTCAACCAATAAACCACTCTGCACAAGATAATGTGGTTATTAATGCTGCTCATGATAACTTGGGTATGGTTATTCAAAGACAAAGTGACATTGCAAAACTCATTGTCTCACAGCAAAAACTGTCTCTACTACCAGCAAGAGAGGTTTTTGTGTTTGATGGTAACCCACTGGCATATCAGTCTTTTATCCATGCATTTGAACACTTGATTGAAGACAAGACTGATAATGATCAAGACCGGCTCTACTACCTTGAGCAGTTTACCTCTGGTTTGCCAAGAGACTTGGTTCGCAGCTGTTTGCACATGGAAGCCAGTAGGGGCTATAATGAAGCAAGGCGCCTCTTAAAAGAACACTTTGGAAATGAGATGAAGATTTCGGGAGCTTACTTGGAAAAAGCCTTGAATTGGACAGCGATTAAAAATGAGGATGGGAAAATGCTGCATGCATATGCAATGTATTTGAGAGGATGCTGTAATGTAATGCAAGATTTACAGTATTTGGAGGAACTTGATATCCCGTCGAACCTAAGGCTAATTACATCCAAACTACCCTACAAACTCAGAGAAAGGTGGAGAAGCACAGCTTATGAGACACAACAGAGAACTGGCAGGAGAATCAGATTTAACAACTTTGTGGATTTTGTGGAAAAGTATGCCAAGATGCTTTTGGATCCGTTGTTTGGAGACATTCAAGACCAAATAACAACAAAAAGGCATCTCCCAAGAAGCACAAGTGGACTAAAACCAATCAGCCAAAGAAGAAGCAGATTTGCTACTTCAGTAGCTGTGAATACAGAGCCAGCAGGATGCACTGTAGAACAATCATCTGTTCCACAACAACCTGCTCAAACCACACCCAGTGGTATCATCCCTTCATGTGGATATTGTCATGGCAAACATGCTCTGATTGACTGCTCACAATTCAAAACACAGTCACATGACAAAAAGGTTGACTTTTTAAGAAGGCAAGGATATTGTTTTGGTTGCCTACTAAATGGTCATTTAAGCAAAAATTGTAAAAGAAGATTAATGTGTCATGTTTGCAAAATGAAACATCCTACTGTACTTCATATTCCAAATGAAAAAGGCCCAAGGCAGGAAACTCAAGCAAAGCCCACTGCTGAGACAGAAGAAACCCCTATAAGCATTGCTCTTGTTTCAGCCGGTGATGCAACCGGGGCCGGGAAAGACTGTGCACTTTCAATCGTGCCAGTCAGAGTTAAGGCGGGAAAAGGGAACAGCTATGTTCAGACCTATGCCTTCCTCGATCCAGGCAGCACGGCAACATTTTGCACGGAAAATCTAATGGACCGACTGAATGTGAAAGGACGCAAAACAGAAATTATTTTGCGAACAATGGGACAGGAAAAGCCTGCGAAGACCTATGAGGTCAGAGGACTGGAGGTCGGAGACTTGGAAGGGTTCACATCATTGGACCTGCCGAAAGTGTACACACAGAGCAAGATACCTGTCTCAAAGAAAAACATCATCACAAAGGCTGACTTGAAGAGGCGGCCATATCTTGGTGGCATTGACTTAAAAGAAATTGAAGCAGACATTGAACTTATTATTGGGACTGATGTTCCTCGGACAATGGAGCCGTGGAATATAATAAACAGTCAAAAGAATGGACCATATGCAGTCCAAACCATACTGGGATGGGTGGTAACTGGACCACTCAGTTGCAGTGCTACAGAACATGCTGGGCCCATTGCAGTGTCAACTAACAGAATCTCAGTAATTGAGCTGAAGGACCTCCTCATCAGACAATATAACCAGGATTTCTCTGAAAACATATTTGAGGAGAAAAATGAGATGTCAGTTGAGGATAAATGTTCTATGGAGATAGCCTCAAGTTCAGTCTTTCTTAAAGATGGTCACGATCCTCTGCCACTGCCTTTCCGGGATAAAGACAAAGTCACACCTCAGGATAAGTTCAGAGAGAAAGAAAGACATCGGCATTCCTCCTTTTCTTCTTCCAAAAAAGCCATGACAAAGATAAAGAAAAGGTCAAGAAGGACAAAGGAGACAAACGTGACAAAACGGAGGAACTCAGAGATCTGTACGGTCGGAGGGGGAGCTTACCTTTTAACCAAGAGCCAATGCTGATCCTTACACATTCCCATACGGCGGAAAAGGAGATGGCAAAGATGTGCACAGAACAGTCGAAAAGGAGAAAAATAAGAAAATCAAGAACTACACCAAGGACAAGACCATGGACCATGGAACAAGGAAACATTCAACGAGACCATGGAACAAGGAAACATATAACAAGACCATGGACCATGGAACAAGGAAACATATAACAAGACTATGGACCATGGAACAAGGAAATATATAACAAGACCATGGAACAAGGAAACACATAACAAGACCATGGAACAAGTAAAGACATTTCCAGATGCCAAATGCTTTGTAAGAAGTGTTTTGGTTAAAACCAAGACCAACACAGTTCAACGACCAATAGATGAACTCTGCCTGCTAATGGAAGCAGCTTGATGGACTGAGGGGGGCTTCGGTTCTCCAGACTCGATGACTCGATGACCGCTTCAGATATGACTATAGACTTTGATGAGACTTGACTAATAACTAAAGTAACTTAATTAATTTTGAATTTGAAGAATATAATTTTTTGGATTATATTGTTCTATTATGGCTCCTGTGAATATTATTATTTATGTAATTGTTTTGCTAAAGCACACAATTAGGGGCCGGGATGTTGGAGCCAGTTGGAGCCTATCTATATTATTTATTTATTAATTGTTTGACAATGAAATCAAATAATGTCAAGAATGATGTTAATGAATTATTGGATGTTTTGGATTTCATTGTGATTGACTGATTGTTTTCAGCTGCTCACGCTCCTACTGGTGAGCCACTTCCTCCTCCTATAATTAAGAAGACAGGACAGCTGGGTGCCCTTTGTCTGTCTATCATGTTGAAGGAGTGAGGAGTGAAACAGTTTGTTTACCGCTAAACAAGCCAGGCTAAAACAACTTATTTTGAAGCCACGCTAAACAAGTTCTTTTGAAGCCACGCTAAAATAAGTTATTTTGGTTATGTTGAAAGTCAACCACGGAGAATATTTTTTGTTTGTGAAAATAAATTATGATCATTTTGAATCTAGAAATATCTCCGCGAGTGCTTATTAAGGAATTTAGTTAGTCAAACACCTCCTCCACAAGACTACTCTGCATTACTTTATTTGTATTTTTTCGAAACTTTTTTGAATGCAAGAGTAGACGTTACAGACGGGATCCCGTCCATATTACCCGCTCGAGCTATAACTAGCTCGAGCTAGTATCTAGTAGCTAGGAGCTAGCATAACAAACACCTAGGTGTTTTTATGCGGGATTAATTTGTGGCATATTAAATATAAGCCTGGTTGTGTTGTGGCTAATAGAGTATATATATGTCTTGTGTTTATTTACTGTTGTAGTCATTTCCAGCTGAATATCAGGTCACCCCCGGGGAAAGATGCTGTGAGAGCCGGCCGGCTCTCACAGCATCTTCCCTATCTGAATCGCTTCCACTCCCCACTAGTCCTTCACTTGCACTTTACTCATCCACAAATCTTTCTTCATCCTCGCTCAAATTAATGGGGAAATCGTCGCTTTCTCGGTCCGAATCTCTCTCACTTCATGCGGCCATCATTGTAAACAATAGGGAACTTTGCGTATATGTTCAATTGACTACGTCACGCTACTTCCGGTAGGGGCAAGCCTTTTTTTTATCAGATACCAAAAGTTGCGATCTTTATCGTCGTTGTTCTATACTAAATCCTTTCAGCAAAAATATGGCAATATCGCGAAATGATCAAGTATGACACATAGAATAGATCTGCTATCCCCGTTTAAATTTAAAAAATTCATTTCCGTAGGCCTTTAATGATCAATCAAACAAAATCTGTTTTAAAATGAATATAGACTTATAAATGTAAGCTGTTGCAAAATTATTTTTCCGGCATTTGCAATGAATGTAGTTACCAATATTGTTGATTACCAATTGATTTTGACCACAAAACTGAATTTCGTATGAGTCCATGCTCGATTAGTACTCGTGTAGATGGCTCGGTGGTGCCTTTAGGCTGGTGGCCTGCCGACACTTCGTTAGGCTTTTGGCTGCCTTGGTGGAGCAGGAAATCCACTCAAACAGTCTGGCTCTGTCTCTCTTTGGGGTGTGGCTCAGTCCATTGGGCAGACTGTGCAGTGGCATGTTCGCGCTGGCCGCTCTGGGGAAACCTGAGGTAGAGTTGGGGCTGTTGGGACTTTGGTCCAGGCCCTCGTCTTGCTTCAAGGCCTCCTCGCCGCTTCGGCACTCCCGACACCTCCTTCCACAGCTGCTGGAGGTCCGACGGACACATCGTGGCTGGCAACCTTAGTCGTTCTCGTCATCGCTGGCAAGGTGTTGTCTCTCCTCTCGGTTCCTTCCAGTCAGGTATCGGGTGTTGGTCTGGGATCCGATTTTGACCCTGCCCCTCTCGGCAGGTGGAAGGGAATCTGGAGTGGCGGCTGTCATCCTCGAATCTGCACAGAGGAACTGGCACACAAATTCTGCATTTTGTAAACTTACCATTTTGGTCTCATGGTCTTTCCGCCTTCCTAGGAAGCTGCTGGTCCTGGGAAGGGCTGATATGTATGCAGTTCATAGGGTGAAAAATTCAAAGGCCGTAAAAATAGTTTTATTCAGGGACATTCGAATGTTCATTAACGCTAATGGCAATATGTCAATCAAATTCAATTTGGTCTGTGTACAGATTTTAGCCAATTTGTTTTTGATTTTCTGGTTCCTCCTTTCAACCTTACCTTGTGACTGAGGATTATAACCTGCTTTCTTAAAATGGGTGCCGTTGTTTGACCTAATCTTTTTGGGGAAACCATGTCGAGATATTAGATCATTCACAAAACATTTAATTACTGAATTGGCATCCTCCTTTGAGGTTGGGGTTGCTTCCGCCAACCACTGTAATTGTCAACCCAATCATTACGCACCTTTTTCCTTGCACCGGATTGATCATATCAATTAAATAAAAATCTCGACACGCTCAAACTTGACACAATCCAAACTCACCTCCCCCCTCTGTCCCTGAAAAAGGGACAGTTTTAGTTTTAGTAATAGTAATAGTAGTAGTAGTGGTATTAGTAGTCGTAGTAGTGGTAGTAGTAGTCGTAGTAGTAGTACTTTCAGAAACATCCAAGAAAAAGAAAAGGCAGCTGATAGTCAAGCGCAGCAAGAGCAGAGGCAGAGGACAGGTCATGTTTGAGGTCAATGTTTGCTTTTTTCTGTGGACCACTGGAGGGTGGCATTAGGGTAGGGAAACCCTTAGTGATATCGACCCTACATTTTATGCATATTATTCAATATGGCGAAAGCCACAAATATGCTTATATATATACGTATATATATATATATATATTGTCACAATATTAGAAAATACTAATCTTCTGGCGGATGCTTTTGCAATAGTAGTTTGATATTTTACAACAACTAGTGAATTATTGTGGCCACAATAATTCACTAGTTGTTTGTGACGCCAATTTTGTGTGGTGTAATGTCCGAATCTTAAATAGCAACAAAAGTGAGTGTAGTACAAAAGGTTTATTTACCCATAATCAGAAAGTACAACGTTGGATTGAGTTGCCCTTGCAGACAGACAACCGTCCTCCGGAGGACTCGAGAATCAAGCAATCACCCATAGTCCTTGTCACTTGGCCATTTTATCTGTTTCCCCATGCGTCAAGGTCCTGTTGTTTTCGACCTGTTTGTTCTGCAACATCCTTGAATCCCTTAGTCATACTAGACAATCACATTTTGTAGAATGGTCAGACCGACTGTATATTCAACTTTCACCCATATATGATCCTTCAATGGTTCAGAATAGAAAAGAATGAAACGAGCAGACATTCTTGACAGACACGAAATATAGTTCAAAGGTCAGAAATTCCACTACATTGCCCTAACTGTTTTTAAATGTTTGAACCGTTTGTCAAAAACGGTTGAAAAATGTGGCTTGTAAAAACTTTCCAAGAAGGGATGAAAATAGGGAATTTGAAAACCGGGTAATTCTGAGAATTCCTGGAATTTTTTTGGAACTTGGAAAATGGTAGTGTGACTGTCTTAGGTGAGTGGAGTGTGTGGATGTTGGAACGCTTCAAATCGGGTGAGAAATGTGGGAATTGTGCAAGTTCTGCCCATTCATTCTCAATGGGAAGAATGTCCAGGAAAACCATGAATTCTGGGTAATCTGGAATATTCTGGGAACGTTTCGATACTCAAACGGTTCCAATCAGAACCAATCTGTGGGCTGTGGCTTACGGCAAACTTTTGCGGTGCAATAAAACAAATAGATTATTATTTTGGTGTAGAATAGTAACAAATTGGGGATATTTGACAATAAATACTAGATACAGTACTGCATAGTTGTACAATAGTGTTCAGCCATGTTTTACTGAGCAGCCAGGACGACCTCAATTATGGCATTACATGTACGTTTGTACATCTGGCAACAATCCTTACCTACATCTGGCCAGTCGTGTCTCTTTCTTAAAGCCACGGCGACACCTGTAACTGTGCACGCGCTGTTGTTTTCCATCCAGGTAGCGGTTCCAGCCGCAGCAACACTGGCAGGGAGAAGTACGTAGTCTGACTGTGGAGAACTCACCCAGCCACTGCAGTTGGCAGGACCTCAAGGTACGTGTTAGCTTGCCGTTACCACACCCAAACACTCCAATAAACGAATAATATCCGGGACTTTTATGTACTTAAAGGGGAACCACACTTTTTTAGAATTTTTCCTATCATTCACAAACTTTATGTAAAACAAGAACACACTTTTTTTTTTTCTTTTGTTATGCACTCTAATTTGTAACAATCATCTTTTTCTTGGGGGCTGGTAATGGTGCTAACAGGAGTCCTCCATGTTGCCCCTAAATCACTTTAAAAACAAATACAATACTCCATTGACTTGAATAGTAACAAGTATTAGCAATATTGTTATTATAAGTGCTAACACAGAGGAACTACTTTTAGCTAACTTATGCTATATTGACATAATGAGCAGCTGCATGGCCTCTGAGTTGGTGAAAGTTAATTCCAGATGATAAATCATGTCTCTCACCTGGATAGTAGAAGGTTGTGGACATAAACCCACTAGTTGGTCAACTTTGACATCCAACTTAGACCTGGAGATGGCCAGAAAGACACAAAAAGACTCTACGTTCAACCTTTTTTCTTTGTGAGGATTATGAGTTCTTCATGTACACAGGAAGTATGAGCATCCCAGTGAGAGCAGATATTGTACAGTAAGTGATCGATTAGGCATTCACAATATTTTATTCTGCACCAAAATTTGTCTATTTAATATTATTCTTCCGTAGCGTTTTTCGTCCGCCTCTAACTCCCAAAGCGTTCATTCATTTGATCCCGTTCAAGCGTCAAAACGTTCAGCCCTGTCAGGACGTGCAGGCTCATGCAACAAACCTTCCCCAGTATTACAGATTTTACAGTATATTATCATTTTCATGGGGTTTTTTTGCCCTTTTTTTCTTTCGACTACTCCTCCCACATTTTTCAACTAATCTCAACTCACTCAATTCCCAGGAAGAATGCTTTGCGGAAATCTTTTATTTATAGATTTGTATCGCTCTGGAATAACCTGCCTCGAATTCTCACCGGCATCGAAAGTAAACAGGTTTTTAAAAGGAAAGTAATATTTTATCTGAGTCTGAAAATTAGTTTGCTTGTTGATGATTTTTGTTTGGTTTTGTATTGTGTAGTTATATTTATATGGTAATAATTATTCTGTGACTGTAAATTGTTTGCTTGCTTTCTTATTGATGCTTTTATTTGTTTCTGTATTGAGTAGTTATAATTATATGATTTTACTTGTAATTGTATTGACTTTGTGGACCCCAGGAAGACTAGTGGGTTGTTGTGGCAACAAGCTAATGGGGACCCTTAATAAAAAAAAAAATCAAATCAAATCAACCATTTCACCATTAAAACATTCATCTTGATCAAGACAATACAACTTGGTATTTTTTTAACCCAAACTATTCCCAGTTTTTATAATATTCATGATTTTCCAAAATATTGGACAATACAATTGGTACTCTTTCCACCATTGGCACTTACGGTTACCATTTTTTCCATCAAAAAAAAACCTTGACTGCAAGTAGATATTCCACACTATCGAAAAATATTTTTGTAGCAAAAACATTGGACATCATTTTGACAGTTTGGTTGAGTTAACACACATGCTGAAGTGGATTTGAATCCCGGAAGGAACCAAAAAATAAATATTTCTTAAAAAATGTTTTACATCTACGAGTCATATAAATAAATCAAGACCTTTGTATTGTAACAAAAAAACATTTATATAAACCAGAAATTAGCCAAAAAGATAATCCTGTGGCTGAAGTGGGTTTGAATCCCGGAAGGAACCAAAAAACAAATCATTCTTAAAAAAAGTTTACATCTATGAGTCATATAAATAAATCAAGACCTTTTATTGTAAAGAAAAAACATTTATATAAACCAGAAATGAGCCAAAAAGGTAGTCATGTGGCTGAAGTGGGTTTGAATCCCGGAAGGAACCAAAAAACAAATCTTTCTTTAATTTTTTTTTCCATCTATGAGTCATATAAATAAATCAATACATTTTATTGTAAAAAAACAACAACATTTATTTAAACCCGAAATGATGGACTTTCAAGGAGGAGGCCCTGATTCAAATCCCTGACCGCCCGAAGCCATGGACCGACCCACCAGGGTTAATTTAGTAAATTCATTCTGGGATGCATACTTCTTGGCTAATTGTGCAGCCAGTCTCAAAGCTTAATTCCAACTATTATAACATACATGTTTCATTTCTAAATTTATAGTACAGTTCAGTAGTTTCCTATCTTCATTTTTCAAATGTTTCCTACAATCACAGTATTTTTACATTCAAACCATTCCACAGTTACATAGTATCCACTTTTTTTTATACATTGTATTTTCTATTTATGTTTGTTGTCTTTCATCAAGTCTGCCGTGATTAGTAGTGTTGTTGTTGTCGTTGAAGGGAAAAGTATATACTTACATCATGCTGATGACATTTAAAGGCCTACTGAAATGAATTTTTTTTATTTAAACGGGGATAGCAGATCTATTCTATGTGTCATACTTGATCATTTCGCGATATTGCCATATTTTTGCTGAAAGGATTTAGTATAGAACAACGACGATAAAGATTGCAACTTTTGGTATCTGATAAAAAAAAGGCTTGCACCTACCGGAAGTAGCGTGACGTAGTCAGTTGAACATATACGCAAAGTTCCCTATTGTTTACAATGATGGCCGCATGAAGTGAGAGAGATTCGGACCGAGAAAGCGACAATTTCCCCATTAATTTGAGCGAGGATGAAAGATTTGTGGATGAGTAAAGTGCAAGTGAAGGACTAGTGGGGAGTTGAAGCTATTCAGATAGGGAAGATGCTGTGAGAGCCGGGGGTGACCTGATATTCAGCTGGGAATGACTACAACAGTAAATAAACACAAGACATATATATACTCTATTAGCCACAACACAACCAGGCTTATATTTAATATGCCACAAATTAATCCTGCATAATAACACCTGCGTGTTTGTTATGCTAGCTCCTAGCTCCTCTGCTAGCTCCTAGCTCCATAGAACACGCCAATACAATTCAAACACCTGATCAACACACACAATCACTCAGCCCAAAAGACCGTTCACCTAACCCAAGGTTCATAAAGCTTATATATTTTTAAAAAGTTACGTACGTGACGCGCACGTACGGTACGGTACGTGTTATGCTAGCTCCTAGCTCCTCTGCTAGCTCCTAGCTCCATAGAACACGCCAATACAATTCAAACACATGATCAACACACACAATCACTCAGCCCAAAAGACCGTTCACCTAACCCAAGGTTCATAAAGCTTATATATTTTTAAAAAGTTACGTACGTGACGCGCACGTACGGTACGGTACGTGTTATGCTAGCTCCTAGCTCCTCTGCTAGCTCCTAGCTCCATAGAACACGCCAATACAATTCAAACACATGATCAACACACACAATCACTCAGCCCAAAAGACCGTTCACCTAACCCAAGGTTCATAAAGCTTATATATTTTTAAAAAGTTACGTACGTGACGCGCACGTACGGTACGGTACGTGTTATGCTAGCTCCTAGCTCCTCTGCTAGCTCCTAGCTCCATAGAACACGCCAATACAATTCAAACACATGATCAACACACACAATCACTCAGCCCAAAAGACCGTTCACCTAACCCAAGGTTCATAAAGCTTATATATTTTTAAAAAGTTACGTACATACGCAAAAAAAAGCCAAAGCTGCATACTCACAGTAGCACGTCTGCGTCTTTGTCATCCAAATCAAAGTAATCCTGGTAAGAGTCTGTGTTGTCCCAGTTCTCTACAGGCGTCTGTGTATCCAAATCAAAAGTCCTCCTGGTTAGAGTCTCTGTTATCCGAGTTCTTCCATCTTGACTGCATCTTTCGGGAATGTAAACAAAGAAGCGCCGGCTGTGTACTGTTGTGGCTGACTACGTTCGAAAAATACGTCCATTTCGCACCGACAACTTTCTTCTTTGCTATCTCGGCTTCCTTCTCCATAATGCAATGAACATGATTGAAACAGATTCACGAACACAGATGTCCAGAATACTGTGGAATTATGAAATGAAAACAGAGCTTTTTCGTATCGGCTTCAATGTGGAAGGCATACCCGTGTTCGCCGGGCTACGTCACACGCATACGTCATCCTCAGAGGCGTTTCGAACCGGAAGTTTAGCGGCAAATTTAAAATGTCACTTTATAAGTTAACCCGGCCGTATTGGCATGTGTTATAATGTTAAGATTTCATCATTGATATATAAACTATCAGACTGCGTGGTCGGTAGTAGTGGGTTTCAGTAGGCCTTTAACTCTACATGCCCCTAAAGCTGACCAACACGCCGGACTGTAGTCAGCTGGAGGCGTGTCTTAATGAAATTAAACAATGGATGTCCGCTAACTTTTTGCAACTCAACGCTAAGAAAACGGAAATGCTGATTATCGGTCCTGCTAGACACCAGCATCTATTTAATAATACCACCTTAACATTTGACAACCAAACAATTAAACAAGGAGACTCGGTAAAGAATCTGGGTATTATCTTCGACCCAATTCTCTCGTTTGAGTCACACATTAAGAGTGTTACTAAAACGGCCTTCTTTCATCTCCGTAATATCGCTAAAATTCGTTCCATCTTGTCCACTAGCGACGCTGAGATCATTATTCATGCGTTCGTTACGTCTCGTCTCGATTACTGTAACGTATTATTTTCGGGCCTCCCTATGTCTAGCATTAAAAGATTACAGTTGGTACAAAATGCGGCTGCAAGGCTTTTGACAAAAACAAGAAAGTTTGATCATATTACGCCTATACTTGCTCACCTGCACTGGCTTCCTGTGCACTTAAGATGCGACTTTAAGGTTTTACTACTTACGTATAAAATACTACACGGTTTAGCTCCAGCCTATCTCGCCGATTGTATTGTACCATATGTCCCGGCAAGAAATCTGCGTTCAAAGAACTCCGGCTTATTAGTGATTCCCAGAGCCAAAAAAAAGTCTGCGGGCTTTAGAGCGTTTTCTATTCGGGCTCCAGTACTCTGGAATGCCCTCCCGGTAACAGTTAGAGATGCTACCTCAGTAGAAGCATTTAAGTCTCATCTTAAAACTCATTTGTATAATCTAGCCTTTAAATAGACCCCCCCTTTTTAGACCAGTTGATCTGCCGTTTCTTTTCTTCTCTCCTCTTCTCCCCTGTCCCGTGCGAGGGGGAGTTGCATAGGTCCGGTGGCCATGGATGAAGTGCTGGCTGTCCAGAGCCGGGACCCCGGGTGGACCACTAGCCTGTGCATCGGTTGGGGACATCTCTGCGCTGCTGACCCGTCTCCGCTCGGGATGGTTTCCTGTTGGCCCCGCTGTGGACTGGACTCCCGCTGATGTGTTGGATCCACTGTGGACTGGACTTTCACAATGTTATGTCAGACCCACTCGACATCCGTTGCTTTCGGTCTCCCCTAGAGGGGGGGCGTTACCCACATATGCGGTCCTCTCCAAGGTTTCTCATAGTCATTCACCGACGTCCCACTGGGGTGAGTTTTTCCTTGCCCGTATGTGGGCTCTGTACCGAGGATGTCGTTGTGGCTTGTACAGCCCTTTGAGACACTTGTGATTTAGGGCTATATAAATAAACATTGATTGATTGATTGATGTATATATATCATGTTATTATGAATGTTACTACATGACATATATACTTACATCATGTATATATATCATGTTATTATGAATGTTACTACATTACATATATACTTACATCATGTATATATTACATGTTATTATGAATGTTACTACATGACATATATACTTACATCATGTATATATTACATGTTATTATGAATGTTACTACATTACATATATACTTACATCATGTATATATTACATGTTATTATGAATGTTACTACATTACATATATACTTACATCATGTATATATTAAATGTTACTATGAATGTTACTACATGACATATATACTTACATCATGTATATATTACATGTTATTATGAATGTTACTACATGACATATATACTTACATCATGTATATATTACTTATTATGAATGTTACTACATTACATATATACTTACATCATGTATATATTACATGTTATTATGAATGTTACTACATTACATATATACTTACATCATGTATATATTACATGTTATTATGAATGTTACTACATGACATATATACTTAATGTACATCATGTATATATTACATGTTATTATGAATGTTATTACATGACATATATACTTACATCATGTATATATTTCATGTTATTATGAATGTTACTACATTACATCTATACTTACATCATGTATGTATTACATGTTATTATGAATGTTACTACATTACATATATACTTACATCATGTATATATTACATGTTATTATAAATGTTACTACATTACATATATACTTACAGTATGATGAAAATATGTAAATACTACATGTTGTTATGAATGTTGCTACAATACATATATACTTACAGTATGATGAAAATATGTAAATATTACATGTTATGAATATTACTACAATACATATATACTTACAGTATGATGAAAATATGTAAATATGACATGTTATTATGAATGTTACTCAATACTACATATATACTTAGAGCAGGGGTCACCAACCTTTTTGAAACCAAGAGCTACTTCTTGGGTACTGATTAATGCGAAGGGCTACCAGTTTTATACACACTTAAATAAATTGCCAGAAATAGCAAATTTGCTCAATTTACCTTTAACTCTGTTATTATTAATAATTAATGATATTTATCATTGTGGAAACACTGATCATCTTAATGATTTCTCACATTAAATATATATAGAAACAAATAAATATCAATATGCAACACTTTATTTTTATATTTTCTCTAAGTGCACATTTTTCAAATTGAACATTTTCAAATGATCACTTCTAAGACAGTCTTGTGAAATCACAATATTCCATTTTAACTAGCGAGCCACTAACATTTTTTAAACAAATCATGAATTACTTTGCACCATGTTTGTACAAATAACTCATGTAAAATAAAATAAAAATTTAAAAAAAATAATTTATGGAACATCATTAGTAATTTTGCCTGATTAAGATTAATTTTAGAATTTTGATGACATGTTTTAAATAGGTTAATATCCAATCTGCACTTTGTTACAATATATAACAAATTGGACCAAGCTATATTTCTAACAAAGACAAATCATTATTTCTTCTAGATTTTCCAGAAATTTTTTTTAAAAGAAATTCAAAAGACTTTGAAATAAGATTTTAATTTGATTCTACAGATTTTCTAGATTTGCCAGAATATTTTTTTTGAATTTTAATCATAATAAGTTTGAAGAAATATTTCACAAATATTCTTCGTCGAAAAAACAGAAGCTAAAATGAAGAATTAAATTACAATTTATTTATTATTCTTTAAAAAATAAATTTACTTGAACATTGATTTAAATTGTCAGGAAAGAAGAGGAAGGAATTTAAAAGGTAAAAAGGTATATGTGTTTAAAAATCCTAAAATCATTTTTAAGGTTGTATTTTTTCTCTAAAACTGTCTTTCTGAAAGTTATAAGAAGCAAAGTAAAAAAATTAATGAATTTATTTAAACAGGTGAAGACCAAGTCTTTAAAATAATTTCTTGGATTTTCAAATTCTATTTGAGTTTTGTCTCTCTTAGAATGAAAAATGTCGAGCAAAGCGAGACCAGCTTGCTAGTTGTGGGGAGGCGGGGCCGGCGGACCGACGGCGCCCGTTCCAAGATGGCGGCAAGGAGGCGTGGACGAGCGAGCGGCAAGGCGGGGTGCGCTGGGAGCGACGCCCCCATCAGCACAAGGTGCGTGAAGCGCGCAGCTGTGGACAGTGCAATCATCCTCTCGGACCGTATAAAAGGGCGAGAGACGTGAACATCAAGAAAGGAGACGGAGAAAGACGGCGGACAGGAGGAAACCATCCTCTGCTGCCACGCAAACGACGGCGATGTGCTGCTGAAAAGCAGACGGCGGACGGGAGGAAACCATTCGTGTGCTCACGTGAGAAAAAAGGCAGCTGCTGAAAAGCACGCAAAAGACTTTGATTGAAATAATAAAGAAGTCTAAACCGTCTCACGACAATGTCTTCCCTGGATGGTCCTGAGAACCTGCACGACAGTTAGGACTGTCACACTAGTAAATAAATACAATTTAAAAAATAGAGGCAGCTCACTGGTAAGTGCTGCTATTTGAGCTATTTTTAGAACATGCCAGCGGGCGACTCATCTTGTCCTTACGGGCGACCTGGTGCCCGCGGGCACCGCGTTGGTGACTCCTGACTTAGAGTGTATATAAAACCTTGAAGGAGGTTTTTGGATGTTTTTAGAACACTATAGGCGGAATAGAGCGACTCCTATTTACCTCCTTTGTTAGCTGACTTTTGCTAGCTTTTATTTACGATTTAGAATGCATTAAAAAATGTGTGTTCTTGTCTCTCATAAGGATCGTGAATGAAAGACACAATTTGAAAAAAAAAGAGCAGTTCCCCTTTAAGGTGGAGGTAAATCATGCCTAATATGGACACTAATGTCGCCCCCTTGTGGTTAATAATTGTAACACAATGTGTGACTCTGCATGTGGTGCCGACACTGCTTATTTTATTTTTGTAAGTTATTGTGTTTTTTGTTTAATCCTGGCAGGTCCGTTACCCGTAGCAACAAGCGCTACAGGTCTGGAGACCGCAATGCAAGTCGGCCTCTCTTAAACGCAGGTCAAAGTCCAAATCCCGCTCGCACAGATCCGGTTCTACATCTCCGGAGCGCAAGTCCAAGTCCCGCTCAAAGAGTCGTTCCAAGGTCCAAGGTCGAGCTAGACTCTCGCAGAAGGTCCAAGGAGAAGCAGCTCGCTCTCCCCTGTGGAGAATGGTGAGGGGGAGCGGGTCCAGGTCCAGAGAGAAGCCCTCTGTGTCCGGCTCCAGGTCCAGATCTGCTTCTCAGGATTGGCACACCTGATCTTCCATCCTTAAAGCCTTAAGCAACACTTCCTGTCCTTAAATCCTTCTCAGTTCATTTTAAAATGTGCATTTTAATTATTTTTTTGTAACATGTTGGATTAAAGATTGAAATGAAGTCCTGCGTGGTGTATAAATCAGAAGAGAAGAGAAATGTTCTGTGCGTTCTGTTGGACCTCATGCGGAATGCTGCTGTCCGCGCATGCGCACGGCGAGGCGGCCGCAGGAGCGCAGAGCTGGTAAGACCAACATTTACACTTCTTTTTTTGTGTTTGTTTTAAAGCTCGACCACACGCGAAATGACTCAACGTGTATATTCATGTGCGCTCATGCCACAAGCTGGCGCCGTGTCGAAAAGACAAATGTGTCATATCTTCGTCTTTATGATGTTAGCATCATTCCGCTTTTTCACAGAAAATGGCAGCGCTTTTAATTGTCATAATTGCTCGACTTACTTTCTAATAACCTCGTTCTGCTTCGCCTCATGACGAGATAGTAATATTATTATTTTTCCGCAAAATACCATTCGAATAAGCGGTTGTATTGTTTTCATTTTTGTGCCGCTTTGAAGATTTTCCCTCTTAGTTTTTATCCTTAATGTCGCCATTTTAAATGAAGTGTCTCTTATTGTGTCACCTTTGACACATTCAAGTCTTTTAAATGGCTTAAAAGTCACAATGTAAATAAATACTGAATGTGTATGCACATTATTTATATATTTGTGTGACATTGTATGGTCAATGACATGATTATTGGGATAATATGACAGCATTTAGCAGCTCATATGTCAAATGTTCAAGTGCTCTGACCCTTACAAGCCACTGTACTTCCGGGTTGGCATTTATAAGCTAATATGTCAAATGTTCAATTGCTCGGACCCTTGCAGGCCACCGTACTTCCGGGTTGGCGCTATTGCCAAAGAAGTTAACAAGAAAGTGTTTTGTTTTGACCTCTTGTAAATATACGTTAGCTATTTTGTGTTAATCCAATCCACTCTATTTATATAGCACATTTAAACAACAAATATGTTTCCAAAGTGCTGCACAAAAATATTAGCGCCACCAATGACTGAATAAAAACTAAATAAATAAATATAATTAAAAACGATTTTAAAGGTTAAAACCATTTAAAACAATAAATAACATTTAAAAACACAACTCACATAGTGTTAGAAATGTTTTTATCATAATGCTAAAACTTAATTTTCATTAAATGATATGCTTCTTTCCTTTTAATATCATGCCTTTATTCTTATAAAATGTTGTTCTTTTAAAAATACTTTTAAGTTTTTGTGTTTTTCCCCCACAAAATAAATACTTAATTGTCATTAAATTATATGCATTTTTTTCTTAATATTCCACCTTTATTTTTGCAAAATGATGTCAATATTTATTTACTGTTTAGGATGTTCTGTGCTATTTTTTTAATGTTGAAAGTAGTAAAAATCATGTGCTGATAATAATACACACTTTTCTCCTTGTAATATAACACATTTATTCTCATAACACTGTGGTGGTTTTCATAATCCTATAAATGTATTCTCATTAAATTATGTGTTTTTCCCTCCAAATATCACAACTTTGTTCTCATTAACTGTTGTGTTTTTATCATAACATTTTATTCTCATAACATATTTTTCCATAATACTATGACTTTATTCACATCCAATCCAATCCACTCTATTCATATAGCACATTGAAACAACAAAAATGTTTCCAAAGTGCTGCACAAAAAAATATTAAAAACAAGATTCAAATACTATCCTTAGCGCTACCAATGACTGAATAAAAACAAAATAAATAAATATAATTAAAAACGATTTTAAAGGGTAAAAACAATTAAAACAATTAAAGCTGCAAGCAGCGTTGGTCGGGTCCGCATTTTGGCAGGTGCTAGTCCTCGGTGTCCCAATACTTTTGTCCAGTGGTAGTCCTGAGTGAGACCTACATAGAGGTTTTTGTTTCGTGTCTCTACGATATTCGTACTGGGAGTTAGAGGAAGCTGTGTCTGAGTTCACATTGTCATTATAGGGTATTGTGTGTAGAATTTTGAGGACAAAAAAGAAATAATTGCTATTTACGTTGTCATTATAGGCACCGGAGCAGCATCAGTGCAGTGGGTCTTTGAAGGCTCGTAAAATCAAAACGGTAGCACGAATCAAAACACTTTTGTCAACTTTTAATCAGAAGGGTTCAATCTCTCTCCTGTAGCAGTTTGAAGCCGAAACGACAAACGCGCTCAGAGGTGATAACGTTTGATGTTTGGTGACCGGTTGTAACAAAAATTTAGTTTTGAAGGAGAAATATCAAACTTCCTGTTGATTTTTGCTGAAGGATGTCAATATATGAAATGTAGGTCTAGGTGAGACCTACATAGAGGTATTTGTTTCATGTCTCTAAGACTACCGGAAGTTACAAGCAGTTTTGTCTGAGTTTTCCTCTGAGGAGCAGTTTTTTCTCTGTTTTATTCAAAAATTGCGGTAGAGCGCAATTTTGAGTTTTGGGGTTCGGTTTTTTTTTTAGATCGCAATTTCTACCAGTCCCGATGTGTGTGAGAATTTTGGTGAGTTTTGAAGTATTTTAAGGGGGTCAAATTAGAGGTCAAAGAGGCAAAAATGAGTGTTTTTAGTCATTTTTTGTGTTGAAGGGGAAATTGCCAACTTCCTGTTGGTTTTTGCCCAAGGATGTGAAATTATAAATTGTAGGTCTAAGTGAGACCTATATACAGGTTTTTGTTTCATGTCTCTACGACCTTCCTAGTGGGAGTTACAGGCAGTTTGTTTTTGTTTTTTTCCTAGGGGGCGCTAGAGCGCAATTTTGATTTTTGGGGTTTGGTTTTTTGACTAAAGTGTGCTGTACCACTTTTTGTATGTGTGTGTAAAATTTGGTGAGTTTTGAAGCATGTTAAGGGGGGCAAAGTAGTGCGCAAAGCTGCGGAATAATAAAGAAAGAATAATAATAATAATAACAATGAAACCTTACAATTTCAATAGGGTCCTTTGTCCCTGTACAAAGGACTCCCTGTGGGAGTCCTTTATACAGGGTACATGCGAACCCTAATAAATAACATTTAAAAACACAGAGAATCACACAACTCACGTAGTGTTAAAAATTTTTGTTTTTATCATAATGCTAAAACTTAATTTTCATTAAATGATATGCTTTTTTCCTTTGAGTATCATGCCTTCATACTTATAAAATGTTGTTCTTTTAAAAATACTTTAAGTTTTTGTGTTTTTTCCCCCACAAAATAAATACTTCATTGTCATTAAATTATATGCATTTTTTCTTAAAGGCCTACTGAAATGAATTTTTTTTATTTAAACGGGAATAGCAGATCCATTCTATGTGTCATACTTGATCATTTCGCGATATTGCCATATTTTTGCTGAAAGGATTTAGTATAGAACAACGACGATAAAGATCGCAACTTTTGGTATCTGATAAAAACAACCCTTGCCCCTACCGGAAGTAGCGTGACGTCACAAGACAAAGGATTCCTCACAATTCCGCTTTGTTTACAATGGAGCGAGAGACATTCGGACCGAGAAAGCGACGATTACCCCATTAATTTGAGCGAAGATGAAAGATTGGTGGATGAAGAACTTTAGAGTGAAGTGAAGTGAAGTGAATTACATTTATATAGCGCTTTTTCTCAAGTGACTCAAAGCGCTTTACATTGTGAAACCCAATATCTAAGTTACATTTAAACCAGTGTGGGTGGCACTGGGAGCAGGTGGGTAAAGTGGCTTGCCCAAGGACACGACGGCAGTGACTAGGATGGCGGAAGCGGGGATCGAACCTGCAACCCTCAAGTTGCTGGCACGGCCGCTCTACCAACCGAGCTATACCGCCCCGTCCGTGAAGGACTACAGTGTAGTGCGGGGTGTATATTTTTTCGCTCTGACCGTAACTTAGGTACAAGCTGGCTCATTGGATTCCACACTCTCTCCTTTTTCTATTGTGGATCACGGATTTGTATTTTAAAGAGAGTCGAGAACGCGAAATGGACATTCACAGTGACTGAACATGTAAATACACGGTTAATAATTTTCAGCTTTGCGAAGCTAAAGAAAATAGAAGCTAACTTAGCTACAGAGCTAACGTGATAGCAGGCTCAAATGCAGATAGAAACAAAATTTTAAAAAACCCTGACTGGAAGGATAGACAGAAGATCAACAATACTACTAAACCATGAACATGTAAATACACGATTAATAATTTTCAGCTGGGCGAAGCTAAAAAAAATAGAAGCTAACTTAGCTACGGAGCTAACGTGATAGCATCAGTCTCAAATGCAGATAGAAACTAAATTTAAAAAAACCCTGACTGGAAGGATAGACAGAAGATCAACAATACTATTAAACCATGAACATGTAAATACACGGTTAATCATTTTCAGCTTGGCGAAGCTAAAAAAAATAGAAGCTAACTTAGCTACGGAGCTAACGTGATAGCATCAGTCTCAAATGCAGATAGAAACTAAATTTAAAAAAACCCTGACTGGAAGGATAGACAGAAGATCAACAATACTATTAAACCATGAACATGTAAATACACGGTTAATAATTTTCAGCTTGGCGAAGCTAAAAAAGATAAAAGCTAACTTAGCTACGGAGCTAACGTGATAGCATCAGTCTCAAATGCAGATAGAAACTAAATTTAAAAAAACCCTGACTGGAAGGATAGACAGAAGATCAACAATACTATTAAACCATGAACATGTAAATACACGGTTAATAATTTTCAGCTTGGCGAAGCTAAAAAAATAGAAGCTAACTTAGCTACGGAGCTAACGTGATAGCATCAGTCTCAAATGCAGATAGAAACTAAATTTTAAAAAACCCTGACTGGAAGGATAGACAGAAGATCAACAATACTATTAAACCATGAACATGTAAATACACGGTTAATAATTTTCAGCTTGGCGAAGCTAAAAAAAATAGAAGCTAACTTAGATGCGGCGGCGGGCGTTGTACGCTTTTGACGACACCCCGGCCGCCATCAGAGTCGGCAAGAAACATATATTTCCCCAAAGTTACGTACGTGACATGCACATATCGACACGCATGTACGGGCAAGCGATCAAATGTTTGGAAGCCAAAGCTGTACTCACCGTAGTGCGTCTGCTATCCTGCTCAAAACACAACACAACCTCCTGGTGTTGGTGTTGCTACAGCCAGCCGCTAATACACCGATCGCACCTACAACTTTCTTATTTGCAGTCTCCATTGTCCATTAAACAAATTGCAAAAGATTCACCAACACAGATGTCCAGAATACTGTGGAATTTTGTCGAAGAAAACAGAGGTATTTGAATTGGGTCCAAACACTTCCCTTGACCTCGTGACGTCACGCGCATACGTCATCATACCGCGATGTTTTCAAGCGGAAGTTTCCCGGGAAATTTAAAATTGCACTTTATAAGTTAACCCGGCCGTATTGGCATGTGTTGCAATGTTAAGATTTCATCATTGATATATAAACTATCAGACTGCGTGGTCGGTAGTAGTGGGTTTCAGTAGGCCTTTAATATTCCACCTTTATTTTTGCAAACAGATACTATTTATTTACTGTTTAGATGTTCTGTGAGCTATTTTTCTTGTTACTTTTGACAAGAATGTTGAAAATAGTAAAAATCATGTGATGATAATACACCCTTTTCTCCTTGTAATATACACATTTATTCTCATAACACTGTGGTGGTTTTTATAATCCTATAAATGTATTCTCATTAAATGATGTGTTTTTCCCTCCAAATATCACACCTTTGTTCTCATTAACTATTGTGTTTTTATCATAACATGTTGTTTTTCCATAATACTATGACTTTTAGTAAAAATCCAATCCAATCCACTCTATTTATATAGCACATTGAAACAACAATAATGTTTCCAAACTGCTGCACAAAAATATTAGAAACAAGATTCAAATACTATCCTCAGCGCCACCAATGACGGAATAAAAACAAAATAAATACATATAATTAAAAACGATTTTAAAGGGTAAAACCAATTAAAACAATAAATTACATTTAAAAACACAGAGGACCACACAACTCACATAGTGTTAAAAATGTTTGTTTTTATCATAATGCTATACTTCATTTTCATTAAATTATATGCTTTTTTCCTTTTAATATCAGGCCTTTATTCTTATAAAATGTTGTTGTTTTAAAACTACTTTAAGTTTTTGTTTTGTTTTTCCCCACAAAATAAATACTTCATTGTCATTAAATTATATGCATTTTTTTCTTAATATTCCACCTTTATTTTTGCAAAATGATACTATTTATTTACTGTTAAGATGTTCTGTGTGCTATTTTTCTTGTTACTTTTGACAATAATGTTGAAAATAGTACAAATCATGTGATTATAATACACCCTTTTCTCCTTGTAATATAACACATTTATTCTCATAACACTGTGGTGGTTTTCATAATCCTATAAATATATTCTCATTCAATTATGTGTTTTTCCCTCCAAATATCACACCTTTGTTCTCATTAACGGTTGTGTTTTTATCATAACATTTTATTCTCATAACATGTTGTTTTTCATAATACTATGACTTTATTCACATCCAATCCAATCCACTTTATTTATGTAGCACATTGAAATAACAAAAATGTTTCCATAGTAGTCCTGAGTTCAATCCTGGGCTTGGGATCTTTCTGTGTGGAGTTTGCATGTTCTCCCCGTGACTGCGTGGGTTCCCTCCGGGTACTCCGGCTTCCTCCCACCGCCAAAAACATGCACCTAGGGATAGGTTGATTGGCAACACTAAATTGGCCCTAATGTGTGAATGTTGTCTGTCTATCTGTGTTGGCCCTGCGAGGAGGTGGCGACTTGTCCAGGGTGTACCCCGCCTTCCGCGCGAATGCAGCTGAGATAGGCTTCAGCACCCCCCGCGACCCCAAAAGGGACAAGCGGCAGAAAATGGATGGATGAATGGTTTCCAAAGTGCTGCACAAAAATATTAAAGACAAGATTCAAATACTATCCTTAGCGCCACCAATGACTGAATAAAAACAAAATAAATCAATATAAAAACAATATAAAAATAAATATAATTAAAAACTATTTAAAGGGTAAAACCAATTAAAACAATAAATACAATTTAAAAACACAGAGGACCACACAACTCACATAGTGTTAAAAATGTGTGTTTTTATCATAAGTCTAAAACTTAATTTTCATTAAATGATATGCTTTTTTCCTTTTAATGTCATGCCTTTATTCTTATAAAATGTTGTTCTTTTAAAAATACTTTTAAGTTTTTGTGTTTTTTCCCCCACAAAAGAAATACTTCATTGTCATTAAATTATATGCATTTTTTCTTAATATTCCACCTTTATTTTAAATGATGTTAATATTTATTTACTGATAAGATGTTCTGTGTGCTATTTTTCTTGTTACTTTTGACAATAATGTTGAAAATAGTAAAAATCATGTGATGATAATACACCCTTTTCTCCTTATAATATAACACATTTATTCTCATAACACTGTGGTGGTTTTCATAATCCTATAAATGTATTCTCATTAAATTATGTGTTTTTCCCTCCAAATATCACACCTTTGTTCTCATTAACTGTTGTGTTTTTATCATAACATTTTGTTCTCATAACATGTTGCATTTCCATAATACTATGACTTTATTCACATCCAATCCAATCCACTCTATTTATATAGTACATTGAAACAAAAAAAAGGTGCACAAAAATATTAAAAACAAGATTCAAATACTATCCTTAGCGCCACCAATGACTGAATAAAAACAAAATGAATAAGTATAAAAACAATATAAAAATAAATATGATTAAAAACGATTTTAAAGGGTAAAACTAATTAAAACAATAAATAGAAATACAAATGTAAAAACACAGAGGACCACACAACTCACATAGTGTTAAAAGCCAGAGAATAAAAGTGGGTCTTAAGACGAGACGACTTAAAACACTCCACTGTGGGAGCAGTTGGAACATGGATTATTTTTTAATATTTTTAATTTTTTAAGACTTGCAAACACAAAAATTTGTTTTTTACTCAATATGACAGTAATGTTCTTAAAATCCTGAGATAATGCGAAAAAAGCAATAAAAACGTAACTCCTAAACCAAACATGCAAAATGTCTAATAATGCCTGGAAAAATGTATCTTAGTGAGTTTTACTAGAAACAAATATTTTGTAAGGCTTGCAAATACAAAAATTTGTTTTTAGTCAATATGACAGTATAACTGTCACACTCAATATGACAGTTATTTAAACATAACTCCAAAACCAAACATTCAAAATGTCTAATAAGGCCTGAAATAATGTATCTGTGAGTTTTACTAGAAACTTGAGCTTTTGTAAGGTTTTCAAATACAAAAATTAGTTTTTTACTCAATATAACAGTAATGTTCTTAGAATCCTGAGATAATGCGAAAAAAGCAATAAAAACTTATTCAAACATATCTCCTAAACCAAACATGCAAAATGTCTAATAATGCCTGGAATAATGTATCTTTGTGAGTTTTACTAGAAAAAAATATTTTGTAAGGTTTGCAAAGACAAACATTACAAAATATTGTAATTTTTTTACTCAACATGACAGTATAACTGTCATACTAAATATGAAAGTTATATAAACATAACTCCAAAACCAAACATGCAATACTGTATGTCTAAAAATGCCTGTATTAAAGGCCTACTGAAACCCACTACTACCGACCACGCAGTCTGATAGTTTATATATCAATGATGAAATCTTAACATTGCAACACATGCCAATACGGCCGGGTTAGATTACTAAAGTGCAATTTTAAATTTCGTGCGAAATATCCTGCTGAAAACATCTCGGTATGATGACGCCTGCGCGTGACATCAGGGATTGTAGAGGACATTTTGGGACAGCATTGTGGCCAGCTATTAAGTCCTCTGTTTTCATCGCAAAATTCCACAGTATTCTGGACATCTGTGTTGGTGAATCTTTTGCAATTTGTTCAATGAACAATGGAGACAGCAAAGAAGAAAGCTGTAGGTGGGAAGCGGTGTATTTCGGCCGGCTGCAGCAACACAAACACAGCCGATGTTTCATTGTTTACATTCCCGAAAGATGACAGTCAAGCTTTACCATTGGCCGGTGGAGAACTGGGACAACAGAGACTCTTACCAGGAGGACTTTGAGTTGGATACGCGGTACCGTGAGTACGCAGCTGCGGCTTCCAAACATTTGATCGCTTGCCCGTACGTGCGTGCCGCTATGTGCATGTCACGTACGTAACTTTGGGGAAATATATGTGCTGTATGAACTTTGGGGAGGTGAACGGTACTTTGGGCTGTGGGATTGAGTGTGTTGTGCGGGTGTTTGATTTGTATTGGCGGGTTTATATGGACGGGAGTGGGGAGGTGTTTGTTATGCGGGATTAATTTGTGGCATATTAAATATAAGCCTGGTTGTGTTGTGGCTAATAGAGTATATATATGTCTTGTGTTTATTTACTGTTTTAGTCATTCCCAGCTGAATATCAGGTCCCACCCGCCTCTCACAGCATCTTCCCTATCTGAATCGCTTCCACTGCCCTCTAGTCCTTCACTCTCACTTTCCTCATCCACAAATCTTTCATCCTCGCTCAAATTAATGGGGAAATCGTCGCTTTCTCGGTCCGAATCGCTCTCGCTGCTGGTGGCCATGATTGTAAACAATGTGCAGATGTGAGGAGCTCCACAACCGGTGACGTCACGCGCATATCGTCTGCTACTTCTGGTACAGGCAAGGCTTTTTTATCAGCGACCAAAAGTTGCGAACTTTATCGTCAATGTTCTCTACTAAATCCTTTCAGCAAAAATATGGCAATATCGCGAAATGATCAAGTATGACACATAGAATGGACGTGCTATCCCCGTTTAAATAAGAAAATCGCATTTCAGTAGGCCTTTAACGTATCTATGTGAGTTTTACTCGAATCAGGTGTTTTTTGTAAGGTTTGCAAATACAAAAATTAGTTTTTATTCAATATGACAGTTATTTAAACATAACTCTTAAACCAAACATGCAAAATGTCTAATAACGCCTGAAATGATGTATCTTTGTGAGTTTTACTAGAAACATGAGGTTTTGTAAGGTTTTCAAATACAAAAATTAGTTTTTTACTCAATATGACACTAATGTTCTTAGAATCCTGAGATAATGCGAAAAAAGCAATAAAAACGTATTCAAACAAAACTCCTAAACCCATCCAGCCATCCATTTTCTACCGCTTGTCCCTTACCCAAACATGCAAACTGTCTAATAATGCCTGGAATAATTTATATTTGTGAGTTTTACTATAAAAAATATTTTGTAAGGTTTGCAAAGACAAACATTAGTTATTTTACCCGATATGACAGTGTAACTGTCATACTAAATATGAAAGTTATATAAACATAACTCCAAAACCATACATGCAATAAGTCTAAAAATGCTTGTAATAATGTATCTTTGTGAGTTTTACTACATTCTGGTGTTTTTGTAAGGTTTGCAAATACAAAAATTAGTTTTTTCTCAATATGACAGTATAACTGTCACACTCAATATGACAGTTATTTAAACATAACTCCTTAACCAAACATGCAAAATGTCTAATAATGCCTGAAATAATGTATCTTTGTGAGTTTTACTAGAAACATGAGCTTCTGTAAGTTTTTCAAATACAAAAATTAGTTTTTTACTCAATATGACAGCAATGTTTTAGAATCCTGAGATAATGCGAAAAAAGCAATAAAAACGTATTCAAATATAACTCCTAAACCAAACATGCAAGATGTCTAATAATGCCTGGAATAATGTATCTTTGTGAGTTTTATTAGAAAACAATATTTTTTAAGGTTTGCAAAGACAAACATTACAAAATATTGTAATTTTTTTAGTCAATATGACAGTATAACTGTCATACTAAATATGAAAGTTATATGAACATAACTCCAAAACAAAACATGCAATATGTCTAAAAATGCCTGTATTAATGTATCTATGTGAGTTTTACTCGAATCAGGTGTTTTTGTAAGGTTTGCAAATACAAAAATTAGTTTTTACTCAATATGACAGTATAACTGTCACACTCAATATGACAGTTATTCAAACATAACTCCTAAACCAAACATGCAAAATGTCTAATAATGCCTGAAATAATATATCTCTGTGAGTTTTACTAGAAACATGAGCTTTTGGAAGGTTTGCAAATACTAAAATTAGTTTTTTACTCAATATGCGAAAAAAGCAATAAAAACGTATTCAAACAAAACTCTTAAACCAAACATGCAGAATGTCTAATAATGCCTGGAATAATGTATCTTTGTGAGTTGTACTAGAAAAATATATTTTGTAAGGTTTGCAAAGACAAACATTAGTTTTTTTACTCAACATGACAGTATAACTGTCATACTAAATATGAAAGTTATATAAACATAACTCCAAAACCAAACATGCAATATGTCTAAAAATGCCTGTATTAATGTACCTATGTGAGTTTTACTTGAATCAGGTGTTTTTGTAAGGTTTTCAAATACAAAAATTAGTTTTTACTCAATATGACAGTATAACTGTCACACTCAATATGACAGTTATTTAAACATAACTCCTTAACCAAACATGCACAATGGCTAATAATGCCTGAAATAATGTATCTTTGAGTTTTACTAGAAACATGAGCTTTTGTAAGGTTTTCAAATACAAAAATTAGTTTTTTACTCAATATGACAGAAATGTTCTTAGAATCCTGAGATAATGCGAAAAAAGCATTAAAAACGTATTCAAACATAACTCCTAAACCAAACATGCAAAATGTCTAATAATGCCTGGAATAATGTATCTTTGTGAGTTTTACTAGAAAAAAAATATCTGTAAGGTTTGCAAAGACAAACATTTGTTTTTTTACTTAATATGACAGTATAACTGTCATACTAAATATGAAAGTTATATAAACATAACTCCAAAACCAAACATGCAATATGTCTTTGACCAAATGAGTCGTGGTTAAAATGACAGATACTACACATATAAGCGATGATAAATTGCGAAAATATAGTGCCTACACCGTAAGATGTGGGCGTGGTATGGTGCCAAACTTGGCTCTAATGGTTTTTGGCCATTTTTCAACAAAAAAAGAGGGGTTGTATTTTAACTGACTCCTCCTAGGGACTCTGACCAAATAAGTCATCGTTAAAATGACAGATACTACACATATAGATGATGATAAATTGTGAAAATATGCTGCCTACACCATAAGATGTGGGCGTGGTATGGTGCCAAAATTGGCTCTAATGGTTTTTGGCCATATTTTAGTTAAAAAAAAAGGGGTCGTACTTTAGTGAAGTGGAGTGAATTATATTTATATAGCGCTTTTTCTCTAGTGACTCAAAGCGCTTTACATAGTGAAACCCAATATTTAAGTTACATTTAAACCAGTGTGGGTGGCACTGGGAGCAGGTGGGTAAAGTGTCTTGCCCAAGGACACAACGGCAGTGACTCGCATGTCAGAAGCTGGGATCGAACCTTGAACCCTCAAGTTGCTAGCACGGCCACTCTACCAACCGAGCTATACCGCCTTAACTAGGGATGATGTTTGATAAGAAATTATCGAGTTCGAGCCCATTATCGAATCCTCTTATCGAACCGATTCCTTATCGAATCCAGATATTGTGGGAAAAAACCCACAATATTTGGTTTAGCAAAAGCTCACTTTTATTTTATAAGAAAAAAATAAAATAAAATAAATAAATAAATATTGACTGTTGTTACCCCCCTAAAAAAAATATATATATATATATTGACTGTTGTTACCCAAAGTATATTAAGTGGGATTTTTCAGAAAAACAAATATATACAGTAACACAAAAACAACCTGTCTCTGTGATCACTATAGGTGTATAAATAATAATATAGTGTTAAATAAAATCAGCCCCTTGGGCACGAAACTGAAAATAATACAGCTCTCCAAAAAGTGCACTTCTGCTGCTATTGGAACATCCTTCTGGGGTCCATCAGTGTGGCCTCCTCCAGGAATGACTGCACGTCCTTGTCCTGGAGGGAAAATGAAGGGCAGACACAGCATAGACTTAGGGTGGAAATAAGCTGAATGTGAAGACTAGGGTGTCTGTTAGGGGTGTGGGAAAAAATCGATTCGAATTCGAATTGCGATTCTCACGTTGTGCGATTCAAAATCAATCCTCATTTTTAAAAAATCGATTTTTTATTTTATTTATTTAAAAAAAAAAAAAAAAAAAAATTTTTAATTAATCAATCCAACAAAACAATACACAGCAATACCATAACAATGCAATCCAATTCCAAAACCAAACCCAACCCAGCAACACTCAGAACTGCAATAAACAGAGCAATTGAGAGGAGACACAAACACGACACAGAACAAACCAAAAGTAGTGAAACAAAAATGAATATTATCAACAACAGTATCAGAAAAAATCGTTTTTGAATCGAGAATCGTGTTAAATTGAAAAAAAAATCGATTTTGAATCTAATCGTGACCCCAAGAATCGATATTGAATCGAATCGTGGGACACCCAAAGATTCACAGCCCTAGTGTCTGTTATTAAGTCTTTAGCATTAGTATGTGGAATTAAATGATGGAATGGATTAAGTAATGAAGTTAAACATTGTACTGATATGATCCACTTTAAGAGGTTGTTCAAATTAATAGTGCTTACAAAGTACAAAGAAGAATTATGAGAAATACTTTCAACCTTATTGAAAATAAGATATTATTCATCTCAGTATATTAATAATGACTGAATTAATTAATTACATATTACAAAACTGTTGTATATACTAATTCACAGATGTTATTTTGTTATAAAAAGGTCAGTAAATGATGTATATATTTGTAAACGCTCCGAAGTGGGAAAGGGGTAGGATTAAATAAGCTTTACTTCTTCCTACTCCAACATGATGTAAAGTGAAATAATATGAAAATGTGATGTGTTATGCTGTAAGTTTGTTCATGTACGAAATAAACTAAAGAAAGAAAGAAAGCACTAGTTTATTAGACAGACCTGCAAACTCTGGAGTGGTGTAGGCTACAAGATAACGTTAACTATATCAGACACATACAAAAAGGCTAACGTTAACGTTACCGTTAGCCACTGACTATGCTAAGGTAACGTTAGTCTAGCTAACATTACTGCAGTCCTCGTTGACATAGGAGGTAACATTATTTTAGCCTAAAGGCTACGATTGAGCAGGTATGGAAATTAACCGGCAACAGTTAACGTTAGTAACTCACCAGCACTATCACTAAAATTGGCGCTGCAGGTTGAAGCAGAGGAAGAGGGGCTTGCTTCGTCATCTCTGTCGCTGCTTCTCCACGACACCTTTCTCTAACCTTCAGGTTATGTACGGCCTGAACATGTTTCATCGTGCTTGTTGTACTTCCCCCATGACATGAGAGCGAAGCCTGGCAATAATTGCAGATAGCCGTTTCCTCGTCGTATTTTTATTTTTAAATGAAGCCATGCCTTGAGGCGTTTTTTCTTGGTCCATTGTTGTTGCTGCTTCTGTATCTGCCGCCTAATGACTGAGCAACGTCATTTCCTGGAACGTGCCACAGGGCATTTCCTGTGGGACGGGATTCGTTCCCAGGGATTCGAATAAAGAACCAACTCTTTTTCATTACTATAGTGGCCTCGATAACGGAAACCGGTTCTCAAAAAGGGATTTGATTATTTTTTATTTTTCCCCTCCCTCAGGGGGGGAACTCGACAGGGTGGTTGCTGGTTGTTCCATCTCCATCGTTGGGGTCCCTTCGGGTGGGGTGGGTGGTTCCCGTGGCCCCGTGCTGGGCGGTCCAGCGGCAGTCGACTTGGGTGGCCGGGGGCGGGCCGCGTCGTGCTCTCCGGAGTTGGGGTGTGGGCTCGTGGGGGCCCGGTTGCTGGTGGAGCGGGGGCGGTCTTCCCGTCCGGTTGCGGGGGGTCTCTGGGCCCCCCGGGCGGGGCGTCCCGCCTTTCTGCCCGTGTGGGATGTGGTCTCTCGCTGGCTTGAGTTCTGGCTGTCCCCTGCTTCTCTCGTGCCTTGTCCTCTGCCGGGTGCGTCTGTCTGCGGCCTGCTGCTGGCTCTTACGGGCGGCACGGTGGGCCTGGCTCTGGGGTTCCTGTCGCTGGCCGGCCTGGCTGCGTGGGGGCGGTGGTCTCTGGTTCCCTGGGCACCACACCTGCTGTTTGTGGGTTGGGCTCTCTGGGTGGCTGGAGCCGTACTCTGGCTCCCACACACACTGGGAGTCAAATATATTGTACATACAAATACACATATACTCACATACATACCGTTATTCATACATGCATACATACATACATATATAGATACCTACGCTCCCACATACATACACAAATACAGTTCATACCTACATACTCAAAGTTCGTACATCTACACGCACATTCACTTTACAAACATACACATACACATACTGTACATATACATTCACTGTACAAACATACACATACACATTCTGTACATATACAAGTACATATGCATACATACACTCATGCACATAATCACGTTTCATCAAACATATTAACGTTTTTGCTCTAGGGGAAACTGGGTAACACATGGCACACTGACAAAGCTTAACCTATTGTTACTATAACAATCTACAAGGTTAATATAGGTTGCTTCTCTTTTTTCCCCTCCATTTTTCTGTATTCTTTTGTATCTCTAGTTATCATTACGTATATGTATTGTTACATTTGAACAACTGTATTGTTGATAATAGAGGTAAATTATTGGTATTGTTCATTATCAATAGCGCTATTTCTATTGGTATTTGTATTGCTCCATTTGTAGTGTAATAATGCTCATTGTCATTTATGTGTTATTATTTATTTCGCTAATTGCTTCTTTGCTATCACATTTACCATCATATTTGTACATATCGTATTTGCTGATGTTGCTCTATTGTTGTTATTGTTGTGTTTGCTGTTGTTGTTTTTGTCTCTCTGTCTAATCCCCCTATTGTCCCCACAATTCCCCCCTCTGTCTTCCTTGTTTTCTCTTTCTATCCCCTCCTGCTCCGGCCCGGCTGCATCAAATGATAATATAAATATATTTAATAAAGTCAAATACAAATAAGGCACCAAGAGAAGTATCCTACACTTCTCTTTTGTAAAGTAAATCTGAACAGCCGATATGGGCATCTACATCAACTATATGATTTGCCTGAGAAGCTGGACAGGACAAAAACAAAACAAAGAAAAAGGGATTCGAGTCCATGGAATGGGTTCTTTTCTTATCAAACGGTTCTTTTCTTATCAAACAACCGGGAGAACCGGTTTCAAACATCATCCCTAATTTTAACTAACTCCTCTAGGGACTTTGACCAAATAAGTCACAGTTAAAATGACAGATACTACACATATACCTGTAGGTGATGATAAATTGTGAAAATATGTTGCCTACACCAGTGTTTTTCAACCACCGTGCCGCGGCACACTCGTGTACTGTGAGATACAGTCTGGTGTGCCGTGGGAGATTATGTCATTTTATCTAGCTGGGTCAAAAGTATTTTTTGCAAACCAGTAATTATAATCCGCAAATAATGTGCCATTGTTGAGTGTCGGTGCTGTCTAGAGTTCAGCAGAGTAACCGTGTTATACTCTTCTTTATCAGTAGGTGGCAGCAGGTAGCTAATTGCTTTGTAGATGTCGGGAACATGGTTTGTCGTGTTCACAATATGCAGACGACAGCGGGAGGCAGCGTGCAGTAAAGCAAAAATAAAAACAAAAGGTGAGTGCCGCTAAGAAAAGGCATTGAAGCTTAGGGATGACTATGCAAAACGAAACTAAAACTGAACTGGCTGCAAAGTAAACAAAAACAGAATGCTGGACAACAGCAAAGACTTACAGCGTGTGGAGCAGAGACGGCGTCCATAAAGTACATCCGTACATGACATGACAATCAACAAAGTCCACACATATAAAAAGATAGCAACAACTTACATTTTCTTGATTGCAAAAACAAAGCAGGTGCGGGGAATAGCGCTCAAAGGAAGACATGAAACTGCTACAGGAAAATACCAACAAGACAGGAAAAGCCACCAAAATAGGAGCGCAAGACAAGAAGTAAAACACTACACACAGGAAAACAGCAAAAAAGTCCAAATAAGTCAGGGGGTGATGTGACAGGTGGTGACTTTGAGACAAGACCTATAGTGATGCATGCTTGGTTATGCTTTAAAGTCATATCCAACAATTGCAATAACGACTTTTTATTGTCTGCTGAGTTTCATTTTTTAATAATTTCTGCTGGTGGTGTGCCTCTGCATTTTTTCAATGAAAAAAATGCGCCTTGGCTCAAAAAAGGCTGCAAAACACTGGCGTAGAGGACTAATTGTATTGTTTTTTTAAATTGATTCCTAAAAATTAAAATGGCAAAAAATATTTGCGATTGCGATGTATGTTTGGTAGTACTGCATGTTTTGGTGATTGTTGTTTTGCAGCAGGAAGGGAAGACTGAAATGAGCGCCAAAGCCAACGTCGAGGCTCCGCCGCCCTCTTCGCCCGACCGTGCCCCCGCGACCTCGCCTTCCTCTTCGCCTGCCGAGGCCATGGCCAACGAGGCTCGGACTCAGCCGGCCGCCACCACGGCCCTGCTCCTACCTGGTACTATTGACGTGTTTCCACTGGCAAAAGCTACTACTTTGAGTCCCTGCCAGGCAGATAGGTCTGACCAAAACCGCTTCTTGGCCGGCAACTCTTAGTCAAAAATACATTAAACCATTAGTTGCACTATTATACTCCAGAGTCTCCACTTTGCTGCATCAACCCTCAGTCTCCACGTGTATAAAATGTTGTCGTTTGTTCGCAGGTCTCATTCAAACTCCCAAAATACAGACTGTCCCTTTTAAGGTAAAAACAACTGAGTAGCGCCACCCACGTGTTAAATGCTAATTCTTCATGATACTTCACAAATGAAGTGAATAAAAAACACAACATCAGGAGTTTGCCTTCTTTTATATGGGAACTAAAGGCTAGTTGGAAGTGAATTGAATAGGTATACCGTATTTTCCGGACTAGTGCACCGGTCTATAAGCCGCACCAGCTAATTTTTTTAGAAAAATAAATATATTTCCATATGTTAGTCGCACTGCAGTATAAGTCACAGATATATACGTTGTGAAATGAGTTTTTTCCACAGAAATATTTTGTAAACGTTTGTCTACTTACCTTAGTTGTTTCCACAAGGTAGTAAAACGGCTGATAAAAAAAAACAAGTCAATGTCATGGACCCGCTAGCTGTGGGAGCTAGCTCTCCAATCAGCTAAACAGACTCAATAATTCCATGTTGACGTTTTGGTGAATTTACTGAGGAATTTGTGAAAGTGAAACAATACAAAAATAATTTCATTGTAAGCTAATAATACTAACACAGACACTCGTAAACGTGTTAGCATATTAGCTAATAGCTTGATTACATCATGATAGCATGTACAAATATGCATGAAAACACTCCTACAGAATCACACATGGGACGCTTTAGTAAGTAAGAAATGTTTTAGTTATATTGTAAAACTTACCAACGTTGCTTTTTAGTGATGAATGAAGAATCCATACGAGTAGAAACGCTATGGACAGTTTTTGCAGTGAGCAAACATGTCCCAAAGGTGGCGCCATAGCACAAACAACAACACACATTTTCAGTCCTCTGCTTGGGTTTGATGAAAACTACTGAACACAACACATTTTGGCCATCAGCCAAGAAAAATCTGTAAATTAGCCGCAGTGTTTATTAAGCCGCCGGGTTCAAAGTGTAGGAAAAATAATAGCTGCTTATAGTCCAGAATTTACGGTATGTAAATAAACATTTATTATTATTGTTATTATTATTATTTTATTTCTGTGTAAATAACTCATTTTACAACATATATATCTGCGACTTATATTTAGTGGGTGTGACTTACATACTGATGCGTGCTATAGTCTGGAAAATACGGTACTTATTAGCGTGGCACGGTGACGTTTTGGTGAATTTACTGAGGAATTTGTGAAAGTGAAACAATACAAAAATAATGCCATTGTAAGTTAATAATACTAACACAGACACTTGTAAACGTGTTAGCACATTAGCTAATGCTAACGACGCTAGCTTGATGACATTACAATAGCACGTACAAATATGCTTGAAAATACTCCTACAGACATCACACATGGGACACTTTAGTAAGTAAGAATTGTTTTAGTTATATTGTAAAACTTACAAACGTTGCTTGGAGTGAGGAATGAACATCCATACGCGTAGAAACGCTGGAGAAAACTGTAAAGAAAAATACATGTTTTAGCCGCACTGTCTCATAAGCCGCGGGGTTTAAAGTGTAAGAAAAAAGTAGCGGCTTATAGTCGGGAATTTACAGTATTTATTATAAGTATATTTATAGTATCATGTTATTTCAGCGCCGCCTCCAGGCCATCAAAAAGTGGAGCTGACCACACCCACCGTGGTGGCAACAGACCTGAATAGAGGAGGCAGGGCCAGCGAGGCGGCCACGCCCACTTTGTCAGCACAGGTGGGTGGGGCTTGCAGCATCGTTCACGTGCTGGAATGGAAGGAGGGCGTGGCCATCTTGCCCGGAAGCAACCTGAAGGTGACATGATGATGTTGTTTTGTAGCATCTTTTCAATTTGACTCCATTCAATAACATGTTGAAAAATCACACAAAATCAGCAATGATGTTATTGTTGAATTTGAAATTGGGTGGGATTAAACTAGATGGATGTTTTAAAAACCTGTTTACAATAATACAGAAGCTAAATGAGGTGTGAATGCTCCAATGCTGAAGTTGAAGTGAAATGCTGACAGAATGTAGTCTGAATGTAAGAATAGTTTGAATGTTGGAATGGTTTGAATGTTGAAGAGTTAGAATTTCCATGAAAAACGCAATTTGGTTTGGAACTTGGGAAAGTGTTAGTTGGATGAGTGGAATGTGTTGATGTTGGAATGATTTGAATAGCTTGAAAAATGTGGGAATTGTGCAACTTGGAAACATGTCCCATTCATTTCAATAGGAACTTCCTGGAAATTTGGGAATTTTGGGAAAAGCGGGATTTTTTTGGAAATGATTAGGAGGAGCATGAATGAGCTGAATTGGTTGGTGTTGGAATTGTTTAAATCGGTCAAGAAATGTTGAAGTAGTAACAGTTTTTTAATTGACAAATAGTATTACGTAATTTCGGGAAAACCGGGAATTTTTCAAGTTCTTAAACCAACTTTTTTGTTTTGTCCTGACTAGGAAGAATGTTTTGACAGTTGAACGGTTGAAATGGGTTGAAAAATGTGAAAGGAGTCATCGCACTAAAAAAGGTTAGAAATAAGGTTAGAAAAAAAACAGGAATTCCTGGAAATTTGTTGAACATGGAAAAATGGTTTGAATTTCCGGGATGAGTTGAATGTGTTGAAGGTGTAATGGTTTGAATCTGTTGAAAAATGTGGGTATTGTAGAAGTGTGAAAAATTGATAATTCATTTTGAATGGGGAAAATGTCCCTAAAAATTGGGAATTCTAGGAAATCCGGGAATTTTTTGAATAGTTGTTGAAAGGGATCACACAATTCCTGAACAGGCTGAATATTTTGAAGTTGAAACGGTTTGAATCAGATGAAAAATGTGGAAGGTAGAGCGCGCCAAAATCTGGAGAAGAAGAAGAATAACTAGCACTTAAAGGCCTACTGAAATGAATTTTTTTTATTTAAACGGGGATAGCAGATCTATTCTATGTGTCATACTTGATCATTTCGCGATATAGCCATATTTTTGCTGAAAGGATTTAGTATAGAACAACGACGATAAAGATTGCAACTTTTGGTATCTGATAAAAAAAAGGCTTGCCCCTACCGGAAGTAGCGTGACGTAGTCAGTTGAACATATACGCAAAGTTCCCTATTGTTTACAATGATGGCCGCATGAAGTGAGAGAAATTCGGACCGAGAAAGCGACAATTTCCCCATTAATTTGAGCGAGGATGAAAGATTTGTGGATGAGTAAAGTGCAAGTGAAGGACTAGTGGGGAGTTGAAGCTATTCAGATAGGGAAGATGCTGTGAGAGCCGGGGGTGACCTGATATTCAGCTGGGAATGACTACAACAGTAAATAAACACAAGACATATATATACTCTATTAGCCACAACACAACCAGGCTTATATTTAATATGCCACAAATTAATCCTGCATAAAAACACCTGCGTGTTTGTTATGCTAGCTCCTAGCTCCTCTGCTAGCTCCTAGCTCCATAGAACACGCCAATACAATTCAAACACCTGATCAACACACACAATCACTCAGCCCAAAAGACCGTTTACCTAACCCAAGGTTCATAAAGCTTATATATTTTTAAAAAGTTACGTACGTGACGCGCACATACGGTCAAGTTATCGAATGTTTAGCAGCCAAGGCTGCATACTCACGGTACCTGATATTCAGCTGGGAATGACTACAACAGTAAATAAACACAAGACATATATATACTCTATTAGCCACAACACAACCAGGCTTATATTTAATATGCCACAAATTAATCCTGCATAATAACACCTGCGTGTTTGTTATGCTAGCTCCTAGCTCCTCTGCTAGCTCCTAGCTCCATAGAACACGCCAATACAATTCAAACACCTGATCAACACACACAATCACTCAGCCCAAAAGACCGTTCACCTAACCCAAGGTTCATAAAGCTTATATATTTTTAAAAAGTTACGTACGTGACGCGCACGTACGGTACGTGTTATGCTAGCTCCTAGCTCCTCTGCTAGCTCCTAGCTCCATAGAACACGCCAATACAATTCAAACACATGATCAACACACACAATCACTCAGCCCAAAAGACCGTTCACCTAACCCAAGGTTCATAAAGCTTATATATTTTAAAAAAGTTACGTACATACGCAAAAAAAAGCCAAAGCTGCATACTCACAGTAGCACGTCTGCGTCTTTGTCATCCAAATCAAAGTAATCCTGGTAAGAGTCTGTGTTGTCCCAGTTCTCTACAGGCGTCTGTGTATCCAAATCAAAAGTCCTCCTGGTTAGAGTCTCTGTTATCCGAGTTCTTCCATCTTGACTGCATCTTTCGGGAATGTAAACAAAGAAGCGCCGGCTGTGTACTGTTGTGGCTGACTACGTTCGAAAAATACGTCCATTTCGCACCGACAACTTTCTTCTTTGCTTGCTTGGCTTCCTTCTCCATAATGCAATGAACATGATTGAAACAGATTCACGAACACAGATGTCCAGAATACTGTGGAATTATGAAATGAAAACAGAGCTTTTTCGTATCGGCTTCAATGTGGAAGGCATACCCGTGTTCGCCGGGCTACGTCACACGCATACGTCATCCGCAGAGGCGTTTCGAACCGGAAGTTTAGCGGCAAATTTAAAATGTCACTTTATAAGTTAACCCGGCCGTATTGGCATGTGTTATAATGTTAAGATTTCATCATTGATATATAAACTATCAGACTGCGTGGTCGGTAGTAGTGGGTTTCAGTAGGCCTTTAATGATGTAGTTAGCTAATCAATGATGTAGTAAATGGCTTGTATTGATGTACTTTTCTTCACGTACACTTGGTTATTATGATTACAATGTTTTGTTCTTAAATGTCTATATTTACTAGAGATGTAACAATAAGAACATTTAAATAAATTAATTCAAATTAATCACAGTAATCACTTTTTATCACAGTATTATACACATCTCAAGTTATTTTAACAGGTCAAATAAATACACGGAAAAGCCACTATTTGACATGTTTTGTGTTTATGTGTCACTGATAGTGTTTTAATCTTAGTATTTCATCTCATTTCATGTTTTAAATACTGTAGCACTTTAATATTTAACACAATCTATTAGTATTATTTCTTCTTTCTGGCTTCCTACTCTGTTATGAAGACTTCCGAGTTGGACACAGAAAGTGACACTTATCCAAACAGGAAGTACAGCCAAAATAAGAGCACCAGAACAGGAAGTGATGCTATTGCTGAGTACTGTAGCACTTTAATATTTAACACCATCTATTAGTATTATTTATTCTTTCTGGCTTCATACTCTCTTATAAAGACTTCTGAGCTGGAGACAGAAAGTGACACATATCCAAACAGGAATTACAGCCAAAATAAGAGCACCGGAACAGGAAGTGATGGAAAACACAGGAAAATGTCACGTTTATGAAGTTTATTTGACATGAATTAATTAGTACTGATGTTTGTCTTCAACTTTGACAATTTTGCGTGTGTGTGTGTGTGTGTGTGTGTGTGTGTGTGTGTGTGTGTGTGTGTGTGTGTGTGTGTGTGTGTGTGTGTGTGTGTGTATGTATGTGTGTGTGTGTGTGTGCGCCTAGTTCTGTGTGAGCGAAGTGGGCGCATTGAGCACGCTGATCACTCCGGGGACCCCCAGCATGGCCAGTGAAGCTCCAGCAGGGACCTCCAGTCCGTGCAGCAAAGCAGACAAGTCCACCGTGGACCAGCCTGGTCAGAGCTTAAGAGCTGTGCTAGCAGTGAGCTTGCCGGCAAGTGTTGCTCACGTGATCTCCTGGTGTCGCCAAGGTGCTGCTCCAGCGGGCTCGGTGAGAAGTGCGGAGGCCGAGAAGCCACCTGAGGTCCAGGCGGAGCTCCAGCACAAGAAGAGCTTTTACAGCGAGGAGCTTCACAGGGAGTATGTTCATGTCCTCTGTCGCTCACACCCTCACCAAACTCATGTGGACTTTCTCCCCTGTGGTCTCCAGGAGGAGCGTGGGCGTGGAGAAGGTCCCGGCGGGAGGGAGGGTCTCCTTGAACCTTGAGCAGATGAAGCCCATGAGGAAGAGGAAGAGGAAGGAGTACATGAGTCCTTCTGATGAAGACTCCGACATGGAGGTGACACTTTCATCTTTTACACGCTCCAACCAAGGTCTCCTTTAGAGTAGTCAGTATACAGCTGGTATTGCAGTATATACTTTAAAGTAGTCTGTGTACAGCTTGTATAGCAGTATATATTTTAGAGTAGTCAGTGTACAGCTTGTACAGCCAGCAGTATATATTTTAGAGTAGTCAGTGTACAGCTTGTATTGCAGTTTATATTCTAGAGTAGCCAGTGTACAGATGGTAATGCAGTATATATTTTAGAGTAGTACTTGTACAGGTTGTATTGCAGTATATATTTTAGAGTAATCCGTGTACAGCTTGTACAGCCAGCAGTATATATTTTAGAGTAGTCAGTGTACAACTTGTACAGCCAGCAGTATATATTTTAGAGTAGTCAGTGTACAGCTTGTATAGCAGTATATATTTTAGAGTAGTCCGTGTACAGCTTGTACAGCCAGCAGTGTATATTTTAGAGTAGTCAGTGCATAGCTTGTATTGCAGTACATATTTTAGAGTAGTCAGTGTACAGCTTGTACAGCCAGCAGTATATATTTTACAGTAGTCAGTGTACAGCTTGTATAGCAGTTTATATTCTAGAGTAGCCAGTGTACAGCTGGTATTGCAGTATATATTTTTAGAGTAGTCAGTGTACAGCTTGTATAGTAGTATATATTTTAGAGTAGTCAGTGTACAGCTTGTATTGCAGTATATATCTTGGAGTAGTACGTGTACAGCTTGTATTGCAGTATGTATTTTAGAGTAGTCAGTGTACAGCTTGTATTGCAGTGTATACTTTAGAGTAGTCTGTGTACAGCTTGTATTGCAGTATATATTTTAGAGTAGTCAGTGTACAGCTTGTACAGCAGTATATATTTTAAAGTAGTCAGTGTACAGCTTGTACAGCAGTATATATTTTAGAGTAGTCAGTGTACAGCTTGTACAGCAGTATATATTTTAAAGTCGTCAGTGTACAGCTTGTATAGCAGTATATATTTTAGAGTAGTCAGTGTACAGATGGTAATGCAGTATATATTTTAAAATAGTACGTGTACAGCTTGTATTGCAGTATATATTTTAGAGTAGTCAGTGTACAGCTTGTACAGCCAGTAGTATATATTTTAGAGCAGTCCGTGTACAGCTTGTATTGCAGTATATATTTTAGAGTAGTCAGTGTACAGCTTGTACAGCAGTATATATTTTAGAGTAGTCAGTGTACAGCTTGTACAGCAGTATATATTTTAGAGTAGTCAGTGTACAGCTTGTACAGCAGTATATATTTTAAAGTAGTCAGTGTACAGCTTGTATAGCAGTATGTATTTTAGAGTAGTCAGTGTACAGCTGGTATTGCAGTATATATTTTAGAGTAGTACATGTACAGCTTGTATTGCCGTATATATTTTAGAGTAGTCAGTGTACAGCTTCTACAGCCAGCAGTATATATTTAAGAGTAGTCAGTGTACAGCTTGTATAGCAGTATATATTTTAAAGTAGTCAGTGTACAGCTTGTACAGCCAGCAGTATATACTTTTGAGTCGTCCGTGTACAGCTTGTATTGCAGTATATATTTTAGAGTAGTCAGTGTACAGTTTATATAGCAGTTTATATTGTAGACTAGCCAGTGCACAGCTGGTATTGCAGCATATATTTTAGAGTAGTCAGTGTACAGCTTGTATAGCGGTATATATTTTAGAGTAAACAGTGTACAGCTGATATTGCAGTATATATTTTAAAGTAGTCAATGTACCGCAATATATATTTTAGAGTAGTCAGTGTACAGCTGGTCTTGCAGTATATATTTTAGAGTAGTCAGTTTACAGCAGTATATATTTTAGAGTAGTCAGTGTACAGCAGTATATATTTTAGAGTAGTCAGTGTACAGCAGTAAATATATCTTAGAGTAGATAGTCTATAGCAGTATATATTTTGGAATAGTCAGTGTGCAGCTGTTCTTGCAGTATATGTTTTAGAGTTGTCAGTGTACAGCTTGTATAGCAGTATTTATTTTAGAGTAGTCAGTGTAGAGCAGTATATATTTTAGATTAGTCAGTGTACATTAATATATATTTTAGATTAGTCAGTGTTCAGCAGTATATATTTTACATTAGTCAGTGTACAGCAGTGTATATTTGCTACCCACTGAAAGTGAGTCAATAGTCAGACATCATGGTCTATAAGTATGTGGCCAGTAGCAATATCATTGAGTTTAATATTGGTAGCATCAAGGTCTTGGGCTGCATGAGTGCTGCCAGCAACTGGAGAGCTGCGGTTCATAAAAGTCAACGTGTTAAGTTTCTGCTTCAGTTGGAATTCATGTTTCCCCACACTGAATGCCGGCAGCACGTGTGACACCATCATGTTGCCACACCCATCATACAAGCTGTTCACTGGCTACTCTAAAGACTTGCTATGTGAAATATGTCGCATGCACACCTCACTGCAACGAAAATGTGGTAAGTATATGTTTATTTTCAGGATGACAAAATGGAAGATTCCAGAGCAGACAGCAGACACATCAGAGCAGGTAAGAAGCATAGTTGCCCTACATGTATCTAGCACTTAAAAAGGTGCATGCTTCATCAAAAGTGGTGGTCAACCAAGCCAAGATGGCTGTTGTGCAGCGTGCAAACTATCTTGAGTACGCAAGGGTCCTAGATCAAAAACGTAAACTATGCAATGGAATAGATCTCTTTACTTTATCAAAACAAGTGACATCAAGGATTATCTGACGGCCGCGTTCCCAGACATGTCGAATTATTGTGCTAAATGGCACCTTGTACCCAATGAGAACAGGCGCTGGTTTGACTACCACGCATATTTAATGAGCAATAGAGTACATCGGTATATAAGCCGCACCCTCTAAATTTAGCAAAACCCTTGTTTTTCCCATATATTAGCCACATCGGACTATAAGTCGCAGATATATGTGTTGTAAAATGAGTTATTTAAACAGAAATATTTATATATTTACTTACAAATATATTTCACTTACAGATATACTTAACTTACCAAATATTATTAGTCCATGCGGCTGTTTTGTTAATTAATGTGTATTTATTTTAATGATTTTGTTGTGGTATTTTAGGTGAAAATAAGCAGAAACATGTTGAAGACGTGATTTTTGCATCCTGTCAAATAGATCAGGGGTTCTTAACCTTTTTGACCTCGGGCCCCCACTTTTACACTACAGAGGAATTTACTGAGGAATTTTTGAAACTGAAACATTATAAGTTAATAATACTAACAGACTCTCGTAAAAGTGTTAGCATATTAGCTCATGCTAACGACGCTAGCGTGGTCACTGGAAAAAATGCCCCTCTTAAAAGGAGTTCAAACAAAATTAATACAAGTTATTTTTGCTTGTAATGAGCAAAAAAATCTGACTATGGAAGGAGTCAAAATAGTCTTGGTAAGATTTCTTGAAATAAGACTTCATATTTCAGTTTTAAAAATGTTATTGAAATGAGCAATTAAACCACAATATTAGCTATACTTACTAGTTTTGTAAAGTGTTGTGTCTTAAATCAAACTTGTGATGATCCATTGCCTAAAAACAAGTTCTTAATGTCTCCCTGAAAAATTATTATTCTGGGGATAAGGACTTGTATATTTTGACTGGAAATTAGAAATATGTACTTGCTAAAATTGTGAGTGGTGTCCAGTGATTACACGACGATAGCGCTTGCAAATATGCATGAAAACACTCCTACATGCGACGCTTTAGTAAGTAAGAATTGTTTTAGTTAAGTTGTAAAACATACAAACGAAGAATCCATACGAGTAGAAACGCTATGGACGATTAGAAGACGGAACGGTACTTGTACTTCCAGTTCATAGCTCAGGTGTACTTCCAGCTCATAGCTCAGGCTAAACAGAAGTGAGCAGACTTGTCCAAAAGATGGCGCCATAGCACAAACAATAACCCTACTTTTTATTGTCTTTGCTTTGTTTTTGTTTTCTTAACTATTTGCATTATGGCCGTCAGCAAAGAAAAATCGGTAAATTTGTGTTTTCTAAGCCGCAGGGTACAAAGTGTAGGAAAAGGGTAGCAATTTTTAGTCGGGAAACTACTTATAAAAAACTTGGTGAATATGTCTCATTGATCATAGGAAATTAAGCTTATCATCATTTAGGCCCCAATATGTAGAATAAAAACCAATGTGAGACATGAATATTTGAAAATGTGGTTTCATATTGACATGATCCAGTCTCATCATGTATGTTGGATTGCAGTGGGGCAGGAAGTGACCATATTTAGACATGTGTCTTGATGTGACATCACAAAAAAAAGGTGCTGTGATGAAGAGAGAATTGTATGTGTTGAAGTTGGAGACATGAAGGCAGAGCAGTGGACCTGGACACAATATCTCCAAGAAACCAAGTCCATCGCCGCTCCAGACCACCTTTTCCACGAGGTCAGTTTGTTGTATCTTACATGTTCATACATCATATCATATGTCAGATGTTTGCTATTTCATTGTCTTCTAATAAACTCCTCCTTCTTTCCCTTAGTAATAACACCACTTAATACAAACATCATGATAATACCAGAAGCTGTTATTATTAAAGAACACATTATTTGGGGACATTTGAAAACATCTGATATTGTTTTAAGAACACAATTGTTCAATTTATTTAATGATCACAATATACCGCTATCAAATCTAATTGAATATAAGAAATAATTTCTATAAAATTTAATTGAATATAAGAAATAATTTATATTCAATCTAATTGAATATAAGAAATTATTTATATTAAATCTAATTGAATAAGAGAAATCATTTAAATCAAATGTAATTGAATATAAGAAGTAATTTATATCAAATATAATTGAATATAAGAAATATTTAACATCAAATCTAATAATACGCTAATTGAATATAAGAAATAATTTATATAAAATGTAATTGTGCGCAAATTAAATATAATAAATAATTCATATCAATTCTAATTGAATATAAGAAATAATTTATATCAAATCTAATTGTACGAAAATTAAATATAAGAAATAATTCATATCAAATCTAATAATACGCTAATTAAATATAAGTAATAATATCAAGTCTAATTGTACGAAAATTAAATATAAGAAATAACTAATATCAACTCTAATAATACGCTAATTGAATATAAGAAATAATATCAAATCTAATTGTATGAAAATTAAATACAAGAAATAATTTATATAAAATGTAATTGAATATAAGAAATAATTTAAATCAAATTTAATTGAATATAAGAAATTATTTATATTAAAACTTAATTGAATACAATAAATAATTTAAATTAAATCTAATTGAATACAAAAAATAATTTAAATCAAATTTAATTGAATATAAGATATTATTTATATTAAATCTAATTGAATATAAGAAATCATTTATATCAAATTTAATTGAATCCAAGAAGTAAATTTATATAAAATATAATTGAATATAAGAAATAATTAATATCAAATCTAATTGTATGCAAATTAAATATGAGAAATAATTCATATTAAATCGAATCATAGGCTAATTGAATATAAGAAATAATTTATGTCAAATCTAATTGTACGCAAATTAAATATAAGAAATAATTCATATCAAATCTAATTGAATAAAGGAAATAATTTATATCAAATCTAATTGTACGAAAATTAAATATAAGAAATAATTCATATCAAATCTAATAATACACTAATTAAATGTAAGAAATAATATGAAATCTAATTGTACAAAAATTAAATATACGCTAATTGAATATAAGAAATCATATCAAATCTAATTGTATGAAAATTAAATATAAAAAGTAATTTATATCAAATCTAATTGTATGATAATTAAATATAAGAAATAATTTATATCAAATCTAATTGTATGAAAAATAAATATAAGGAATAATTAATACAAAATCTAATAATACGCAAATTAAATATAAGTAATAATTCATATCAAATCTAATTGTACACAAATTTAATATAAGAAATAATTCATACCAAATTTAATTGTATACAAATTTAATATACATAATTTATATCAAATCTATGAAAATTAAATATAAGAAATCATTTATATAAAATCTAATTGTATGAAAATTAAATATAAAAAATAATTAATATCAAATCTAATTGTATGAAAATGTAATATAATAAATCATTTGTATCAAATCTAATTGTATGAAAATTTAAAATAATAAATAATTTATATCAAATCTAATAGTATGAAAATTAAATATAAGAAATCATATCAAATCTAATTGTACGAAAATTAAATATAAGAAATAATCCATCCATCCATCCATCTTCTTCCGCTTATCCGAGGTCGGGTCGCAGGGGCAGCAGCCTAAGCAGGGAAACCCAGACTTCCCTCTCCCCAGCCACTTCGTCCAGCTCCTCCCGGGGGATCCCGAGGCGTTCCCAGGCCAGCCAGGAGAGATAGTCTTCCCAACGTGTCCTGGGTCTTCCCCGTGGCCTCCTACTGGTCGGACGTGCCCGAAACACCTTCCTAGGGAGGCGTTCGGGTGGCATCCTGACCAGATGCCCGAACCACCTCATCTGGCTCCTCTCGATGTGGAGGAGCAGCGGCTTTACTTTGAGCTCCCCCCGGATGACCGAGCTTCTCACCCTACCTCTAAGGGAGAGCCCCGCCACCCGGCGGAGGAAACTCATACCCGTGATCTTGTCCTTTCGGTCATGACCCAAAGCTCATGACCACAGGTGAGGATGGGAACGTAGATCGACCGGTAAATCGAGAACTTTGCCTTCCGGCTCAGCTCCTTCTTCACCACAACGGATCGATACAGCGTCCGCATTACTGAAGACGCCGCACCGATCCGCCTGTCGATCTCACGATCCACTCTTCCCTCACTCGTGAACAAGACTCCGAGGTACTTGAACTCCTCCAAGAAATAATATCAAATATAATATTACGCTAATTGAATATAAGAAATAATTTATATCAAATCTAATTGTATGAAAATTAGATATAAGAAATAATATCAAATCTAATAATACGCTAATTGAATATAATAAATAATGTATATCAAATCTAATAATATGCTTATTGAATATAATAAATAATATCAAATCTAAGTGAAATAAGAAATAATTTATATCAAATCTAATAATACGCTAATTGAATATAAGAAATAATTTATATCAAATCTAATTAAATATAATAAATAATTTATATCAAATCTAATAATACGCTTATTGAATATAATAAATAATTAATATAAAATCTAATTGAAATAAGAAATAATTTATACCAAATCTAATAATACGCTAATTGAATACGGTATAATAAATAATTCATATCAAATCTAATTGTACGAAAATTAGATATTAGAATTAATATCAAATCTAATAATACGCTAATTGAATATAAGAAATAATTTATATCAAATCTAATTGTACGCTAATTAAATATAAGAAATCATTTTGTATGTATTATTACGTTTTAAAATGTAGTTGTTCAAATACAATTTTATTTGGTGATCATGACAGATTATAACAATATATTAGAATAAAATGTAATAATAGTAAAATGCTAATTAAGTTTAGAATGTATTGTTATATTAAGCCATTACAATTAAAAATGCACCTGTCAAATCTAATAACAATACCCTGATAGAATACATTTAAACATTTAAATATTGTTGTATTTAATATGTACTATTACATTTTAAAATGTGGTTGTACAAATATGATTTATTTCATGATCCTGATAAATTATGACATGAATGTACTACTGTGAAATCTAATAATAACATAATTAAAAATACAATAACTAATATTGCTATATCTTGTCATGTATTATTATATTTTAAATAGAAAGTGTACAAATATAATTTATTTCATGAATCTGGTAAATTATGACTTAAAAGTACCAGTATAAAATCTAATAAAGATAAAAATGCCCTAATTAAATATAGAATCAAGTATATTGTTATATATATTTGTATGTATTATTACATTTAAAAAAGCAGTTGTAAAATATTAATTTCATGATCCTGGTAAATTATCATAATATACAAGCATAAAATCTATCAAAGATAAAATGCCCCAATTAAATAATAGAATCAAGTATTTTGTTGTATATTTCCCATGTATTATTACATTTAAAAAAGCAGTTGCACTATTATAATGTATTTCTTGATCCTGGTAAATGATCACAATACACCAGTATAAAATCTAATGAAGATAAAAAATGCCATAATTAAATATAGAATCAATTATTTTTTTATATATTTCTCATGTATTATTACATTTAAAAAAGCAGTTGCACTATTATAATTTATTTCTTGATCCTGGTAAATGATCACAATATACCAGTACAAAATCTAATAAAGATAAAAAATGCCTTAATTAAATATAGAACCAAGTATTTTGTAATATATTTTTAATGTATTATTACATTTTTAAAAACAGTTGTACAAACATAATTGATTTCATGATCCTGGTAAAATATATATATATATATATGTTGTAAAATGAATTATTTACACAGATATATTTAGTAAATGTTTATTTACATACCTTAATTGTAAATTATCATAATATACCAGTATAAAATATATTAAATAGATAAAATGCCCCAATTAAATATAGAATCAAGTTAATTGTTATATATATTTTTATGTATTATTACATTTTAAAAAGCAGTTGTACTATTATAATTTATTTCATGATCCTGGTAAATTATCACAATTTACCAGTATAAAATCTAATAAAGATAAAAATGCCCTAATTAGATATGTAATCAAGTATATTGTTATATATATGTATATGTATAATTACATTTAAATAAGCAGTTGCACAAATATATATTTATTTGACTATCCTGGTCAACTGTGACATGAATATTGTCAGGAACTGGCATGGTAGTAGTTAGCGTGACCCCGAGATGCAGACACAGAAGGCGACGTGCAGGTCAAATTGTGGTGCCAAAAACAGCCACACATGAAACACAAACAGTAAACAACGCACTCCGGTGGTGTTTGACTACAGGTGCGGGTTCTAGTCCACAAACTGAGGCAGGTGTGTCAGGGACGAGCAGGAAGTAGAAAGAATGAAAGAAGGAAGGAACGCTGCAACAGAAATGAACCCATAACACAGGAAAATAGTTCAAAAACCTAAAAACTGTCCCATCACTCTAAGATGTAATAATAACAATGATGTCACTATTAAATACAGAGTAAAAGTTGCTTAACTAGATCTTTTTTCAACTTTGTGCTGTTATGTGCAGAAAAATATATGTTTGAATTAGGGCTGGGCGATAAAACGATATCAATACATTGATATTAATCAAATATTAATTGAGTTTTGCTTCTTCGTCGAGAGAAAGGGGAAGTATGGACGCAAGGTTGGTTGCATGAACAAAGGCTCTCTGGTAATCAGGAAGTGATGACTGATCAGGAGCAGTGACACGCTAACAGCCAATCAGGTGACAGTATCAACTATCAAGTTTGGTTGATTCTTTGCATGGAGTGAGAAGAGAAAGTCCAAATAAAGAAATTGTCGATCAAAGAGGAAAAAGTTTTTGGATGTTTTCAAAAGGGATTGTAGTCAGACCAATGTGGTCTGTACATGATGCAAGGCAAGAGCGCTAACACCACACCACCTTAGCTGCGCTCACCCTTTAGAGCACAGCTGCCACTAAACCTGCAGAAAATAGTTTACATTTTCACACTTTGCACTAATTTCTTACACTTTATGAAGCATTTCTTACATATTCATGATTTTTAAGATCTTATTGTTAAGTGTTCAATGTGATTTTAATATTTTGTTGACATTGTTTGAGTGTTTTCATGCTTGTGTTGACATTTCCTTTCTGCTTTGATAGCTGAGGGATTATAATCACAGGAAGTTACATTTGTATATTTACATTTTTTATTTAAATATGTTTTTTTATTTAAATGTAATTGTTTTTATTTTTTGTAGCTATTCATATTTCATAATGAAAAATGATGCAAATAAATAAAAAAAGGTTACTACATGTGACATCAAATATATTTTTCTCCTGCTCCTTATTTTCCATAGTTCATAAAAATATCAATAATTATTGATATCAACCGATATAAAACACTAATATTGTGATACAGTTTCCAGCCATATCGCCCAGCCCTAAAGTCCTGTAAGTAAAAGTGTATGCACAATTGATGTTATATATTCCTAAAGACTCATCTATATCATAGATATACTACTTTTTTCCAGATATTTTTGATCATGTGTGAAGTGGAATGATTGAGCAGTAAAATGTTCCTTTGCTGTGTGTGCAGAGCCAGAGAGCTCCTGCAGTGAAGAAGGCCTTCAAGCAGGGCATGAAGCTGGAGGGCATCGACCCTCAGCACCCGTCCATGTACTTTGTTCTCACCGTGGCCGAGGTAACTTACTTACTTACTTACTTGCAGTAGCCCGGCGTATAGTGTCAAGTGGTTTTCTAATTACCTGTTCAACAGAACCTCCCTGTAACAAAGGGTGTACCTCAGGGTTCTATATCAGGTCCAATGTTATTTGCCATTCCTGTAAATAATCTCTGTGGTAATGTGTCGGATGCTGCGTTCCATTTTCCTTGATTAGCCATTCAAACCTGTTTGTGTCAACTTTTGTGCATGTTATCAGATCAAAGTCACTGGGGTATGTAAACTTTTGATCAGGGTCATTTGGGTACTTTCTTTAGTCATTTAAATTTAAAAAGAGTAAACACAGTTGTTTGCCAATAAATAGCTTCACACAACCATTAAGCATGAGTGGAAGAAAGGTTTTTGTGTTATCATTCATATTCTCTGAAGAATGGCCAAGAAATCATAAATTCTCCCAGGGTATGTAAACTTATGAGCACAACTTGTTGTGTTTCAACTAAAGGGGAGGTGACGGCTCAGACACCAGGGGGCAGTATATACAAATATTTATTATATATATAGACAATATAGATATATATATAATAATAATAAACAATACAACTAAACTAAGGAAATGGAGTGTGAACTAGAATACCAGAGTGTGTGATGTAAGACTATGTGTGTAGTATTTAACTGGAATGTGTGTTACCAAAGTGTTGAAGAGATACGAGGAAGTCCAGGGGGCAGGCAGATGATCAGATGTCCTGGAAGTAGAACCCCCCCAAACAGGAACAACAGACAGGGGAGGGCGGAGGGGCGAACTGGTGGTGGGTCGCCGGCCCAAGTGTCCCCGAATCCACCGGGGACGAGTCTGGTGGCGGCGGCGAGTAGAACGCCGCTGAGGCCGGCGGGGCGGGCGACCCAGGAATGGCCACCATCTTGGCCGTCGGGAAGGCAGACACAAGTGGCGCCATGGTGCGTCTCGCCGGAAACGAGGAGGTGACGTCTGAGGCGAAGAGGAGGAAGTCGGCGGCGTGGAAGCGGCGGACGTCTTCGGCGGCGTGGAAGCAGCGGACGTCATCGGCGGCGTGGAAGCAGCGGACGTCATCGGCGGCGTGGAAGCAGCGGACGTCATCGGCGGCGTGGAAGCAGCGGACGTCATCGGCGGCGTGGAAGCAGCGGACGTCATCGGCGGCGTGGAAGCAGCGGACGTCATCGGCGATGCAGACGTAGAAGACGGCTGAGGATCAGGCCGAGGCGCTGGGGTGGGCGCTGCTGGCCGAGGTGCAGAGGTCGGCGCTGCTGGCCGAGGTGCAGAGGTCGGCGCTGCAGGCCGAGGTGCAGAGGTCGGCGCTGCAGGACGATGGTGCAGAGGTCGGCGCTGCAGGACGATGGGCGAAGGTCAGGGCCAGCCTTGGAGCTGGTGGAGACGCGGGGGCTCTCCTGGGGACTGGTGCTAGCTCGGAGGCTAGCGCTAGCTCAGAGGCTAGTCGAGGGGCTGGTGCTAGCTCAGGGGCTAGCCGAGAGGCTGGTGCTAGCTCGGAGGCTAGTCGAAGGGCTGGTGCTAGCACGGAGGCTAGTCGAAGGGCTGGTGCTAGCACGGAGGCTAGTCAAGGGGCTGGGGCTAGCTCGGAGGCTAGTAGAGGAGCTGGGGCTAGCTCGGAGGCTAGCCGAGGGGCTGGTGCCAGCTCAGGGGCTAGCCGAGGGGCTGGTGCTAGCTCAAGGGCTAGCCGAGGGTCTGGTGCTAGCTCAGGGGCTAGCCGAGGGTCTGGTGCTAGCTCAGGGGCTAGCCAGGGGGCTGGTGCCAGCTCAGGGGCTAGCCAGGGGGCTGGTGGCTGTGGCTGGGAAAAACAAAAAATAGGTGGAATAAGTCTGGCAGAGGGAAGTCTGTCTGGTTGCAGCTGCGCCCTCACACCAGCACAGCCACCAGTACCATCCCCCCCCTCCGAAAGCGGATGCCAGACGCTTCCAGCTAACTGAGGGACAGTCACTAAGGGTGGGAGGTGGGTGGCCAGGCGGCGGGTAAATTCCTCTATCCCTACAGCACTGCTAAACAGTCCAAGATTTTGCTGAGGTGGGCTAGAAAAATTGTCCAGGGTGGATTGAAAAGAAAAAGACATAATGAGAAGGGGGGGGAAAAAGGAGGAAGAAAAAAAAAAAGTCACTGGGGGCGGAGCTAAAGTCACTTGGGGTGGGGCTAAAGTCACTGGGCCGTCAGGTCCCTAATCAATTGGCGGGAACTTACTGTAGTGTTTCAACTAAAGGGGAGGTGACGGCTCAGACAACAGGGGGAAGTATATACAAATATTTATTATATATATAGACAATATAGATATATATATATAATAATAATAAACAATACAACTAAACTAAGGAAATGGAGTGTGAACTAGAATACCAGAGTGTGTGATGTAAGACTATGTGTGTAGTATTTAACTGGAATGTGTGTTACCAAAGTGTTGAAGAGATACGAGGAAGTCCAGGGAGCAGGCAGATGATCCGGGATACAAGCGGGGTCCGTGGGGCTGAGAGGAGCGTCAGAGTTCAAGTCCATGCGAGGTGGTCGAGATCCGGGAAGGCAAAACACTGCGGGCACACGGGAGAAGACAGGGGGGTCAAGGCACGGAGAGGAAACAAGGAGAGAGTCTAAAGGCAGTCGCTTACTGTACACCATGAGAAAACTAAGTTCCCGCGCCTATCCTTGGGTCCACCCTGCCTTTATCCGGCACGCCCTCATCAGGATCAGGTGTGCAGATAGCCAGTGAGTGTTTGCAGCTGGTGGCTGCTGCAGGGCGGAGACGCGCGCGTCCCTGGATGTGCGCACCCGTGGGCGTGTCCCGAGGTGCGCACAGACGGCAGGGGTCTGAGCCGTAACACAACTGTATTCTTCATCCCCTGCTGTAGAGCAAACCTTCGAGCTCCTGCAGCCTGCTTTTGATGTTGTTCAGTCCCAGCTTTTGATGTTGTTCAGTCGCAGCTTTTGATGTTGTTCAGTCCCAGCTGACACAGCTGAAACTAGGACTAAATGCAGAGAAATGTAAGGTGATGTTATTTTGAAATGGCAAACCACTGCCATTGAACATTACAAAAATATCAACTGCTCATAAGATTGAACTTGACATGGTTATGACGTATAAGTGTACCTCAGGGTTCTATATCAGGTCCAATGTTATTTTCCATTCATGGAAATAATTTCTGTGGTAATGTGTCAAATGCTGCTTTCCATTTTTATGCAGATGACACGGTCATATATATTCTTCATCCCCTGCTGTAGCGCAGACCTTTGAACTCCTGCAGTCTGCTTTTGATGTTGTTCAGTCCCAGCTCTTGATGTTGTTCAGTCCCAGCTGACACAGCTGAAACTAGGATTAAATGCAGAGAAATCTAATGTGATGTTATTTTCAAATGGCAAATGACAATTGAACATTCCGAAAATATCAACTGCTCATAGGATTGAACTTGACATGGTCATGACGTATAAGTGTACCTAAGGGTTCTATATCAGCTCCAATGTTATTTTCCATTCATGGAAATAATCTCTGTGATATTGTGTCGGATGCTGCGTTCCATTTTTATGCAGATGACACGCTCATATATATTCTTCATCCCCTGCTGTAGCGCAGACCTTCGAACTCCTGCAGTCTGCTTTTGATGTTGTTCAGTCCCAGCTTTTGATGTTGTTCCGTCCCAGATGACACAGCTGAAACTAGTCCTAAATGCAGAGAAATGTAAGGTGATGTTATTTTCAAATGGCAAACCACTGCCATTGAACATTCCAAAAATATCAACTGCTCATAAGATCGAACTTGAAATGGTCATGATGTATAAGTGTACCTCAGGGTTCTATATCAGCTCCAATGTTATTTTCCATTCATGTAAATCTCTGTAGTAATGTGTCGGATGCTGCGTTCCATTTTTATGCAGATGATGCGGTCATATATATATATATATATATATATATATATATATATATATATATATATATATATATATATATATATATATATATATATATATACAACGTTTGAGAACTGAGGAGACCAATTTTTGAAGTGGAATTATTTCCCATTCTTGCTTGATGTACAGCTTAAGTTGTTCAACGGTCCCATAATGCGCCACACATTTTCAACGGGAGACAGGTCTGGACTACAGGCAGGCCAGTCTAGTACCCGCACTCTTTTACTATGAAGCTACGCTGTTGTAACACGTGGCTTGGCATTGTCTTGCTGAAATAAGCAGGGGCGTCCATGATAACGTTGCTTGGATGGCAACATATGTTGCCTCAAAACCTGTATGTACCTCTCACCATTAATGGTGCCTTCACAGATGTGTAAGTTACCCATGCCTTGGGCACTAATACACCCCCATACCATCACAGATGCTGCCTTTTACACTTTGCGTCTAGAACTATCCGGATGGTTCTTTTCCTCTTTGGTCTGGAGGACTCGTGTCCTCCAGACAAAAGACGTTGTCCACAGTTTCCAAAAACAATTTGAAACGTGGACTCGTCAGACCACAGAACACTTTTTCACTTTGCATCAGTCCATTTTAGATGAGCTCGGGCCCAGCAAAGCGTTTCTGGGTGTTGTTGATAAATGGCTTTGGCTTTGCATAGTAGAGTTTTAACTTGCACTTACAGATGTAGCAACCAACTGTAGTTACTGACAGTGGTTTTCTGAAGTGTTCCTGAGCCCATGTGGCGATATCCTTTACACACTGATGTGGTTTTTTGATGCAGTACCGCCTGAGGGATCCAAGGTGCGTAATATCATGGCTTATGTGCAGTGATTTCTCCAGATTCTCTGAACCTTTTGATGATATTACGGAGCGTAGATGGTGAAATACCTAAATTCCTTGCAATAGCTGCTTGAGAAATGTTGTTCTTAAACAATTTGCTCAGGCATTTGTTGACAACGTGGTGACCCTCGCCCCATCCTTGTTTGTGAATGACTGAGCATTTCATGGAAGCTGCTTTTATACCCATTCATGGCACCCACCTGTTCCCAATTAGCCTGTTCACCTGTGGGATGTTCCAAATAAGTGTTTGATGAGCATTCTTCAACTTTCTCAGTCTTTTTTGCCACTTGTGCCAGCTTTTTTGAAACATGTTGCAGGCATCAAATTCCAAATGAGCTAATATTTGCAAAAAAGAACTAAGTTTTCCAGTTCGAATGTTAAATATCTTGTCTTTGCAGTCTATTCAATTGAATACAAGTTGAAAAAGATTTGCAAATCATTGTATTCTGTTTTTATTTACCATTTACACAACGTGACAACTTCATTGGTTTTGGGGTTTGTAAATGCTTGACTTACCTATCGAGGAGGAAATTAGCAAGTTTGGTGTCAGATGAGAAAATCTTCTCCGCCTTCAATGGTCTCCATCTTTCAAAGGCATCACCGATACAAATCCTGGTTTTGTTCCTGGCTTTGTCATGAATAACTTGAGAATGGTAACTTTTAGATGGACTAAGGTCTGACATGTTTAGTAACTTTACCAGTGGCAGTAGCCAGCCCAAGATGGCAACCTGAATGTGACACACTCACAGACTTTCTAATTGGTCAAACAGTGGAGGGCGGGGCATCGAAATGAAAACAATAACAATATTTCGGGGCTGTAAATGTAATTTTGAAATGAGAATATCCCGGCTGAACTACTGTTATCAGTTATAGAGGTATTGGAAAATAACATGATTTATTAATGACATATCATGACATTTCTACATATAGCTCCTTTAACTCTGGTGTGGGACTGCTACTGTTGTATGTGTTTATGAAAGCACTTTTCGCTTGGCCAGGTCGCTCGTAAAATAGATTTTGATCTGCCTGAATGAAAATAAAGTTCTGGCCTGCAGGTGTGCGGCCACCGTCTGCGCCTTCACTTCGACGGCTACTCTGACTGCCATGACTTCTGGGTCAACGCCAACTCGCCCGACGTGCACCCAGTGGGATGGTGTGAGCGCACGGGCCACAAACTGCACACGCCCAAAGGTCAGAGGTCAGGATGCAGCCTTCCAGTTGAGCCGGATGGTTAAAACACCACACCTTATGCAGGTTGTAAAGAGGAGGAGTTTACCTGGGCAAACTACCTGAAGATGACCAAAGCACAAGTGGCTCCTGAAGAACTCTTTGCCAGTCCTGGCAGGGTAAGACCTGGTCTTCTTCTGTCCTCTGACACACGCCAGTATCAGAAGATGTGTGTGTGTGTGTGTGTGTGTGTGTGTGTGTGTGTGTGTGTGTGTGTGTGTGTGTGTGTGTGTGTGTGTGTGTGTGTGTGTGTGTGTGTGTGTGCGCGCTCCAACAGACGGACGTGCAGTGCGGCTTCCAGGTGGGCATGAAACTGGAGGCCGTGGACCGCATGAACCCTTCGCTCATCTGCGTGGCCACCGTCACCGACGCCGTAGACCGCCGCTTCCTGGTCCACTTTGACAACTGGGACGACACCTACGACTACTGGTCAGCAAGTCCAAACAATATTTCATGGTACTAGCACAACATTGATGCAATAATATATTTATATCAATCAATCAAACAATCAATGTTTATTTATATAGCCCTAAATCACAAGTGTCTCAAAGGGCTGTACAAGCCACAACGACATCCTCGGTACAGAGCCCACATACGGGCAAGGAAAACTCACCCCAGTGGGACGTCAATGTGAATGACTATGAGAAACCTTGGAGAGGACCGCATATGTGGGTAACCCCCCCCCTCTAGGGGAGACCGAAAGCAATGGATGTCGAGTGGGTCTGACATAATATTGTGAAAGTCCAACACATCAGCGAAAGTCCAGTCCATGGTGGGGCCAGCAGGAACCATCCCGAGCGGAGACGGGTCAACAGCGTAGAGATGTCCCCATCCGATGAACAGGCTAGCGGTCCACCCCGGAGCAGAGTAGAAAAGAAAAGAAAATAAACGGCAGATAAACTGGTCTAAAAAGGGAGTCTATTTAAAGGCTAGAGCAGGGGTCACCAACGCGGTGTCCGCGGACACCAGGTCGCCCGTAAGGACCAGATGAGTCGCCCGCGGGCCTGTTCTAAAAAAAAAATAAAAAATTAAATCTACATAGAAAAAACACAAGATACACTTTCAATCAGTGCATCAACCCAAACAATCTCCCCTATGCACACTCATCCACACCCACTCACACAAAAGGGGTTATTTCTTTCTGCTACCAATATTCTGGTTCCCACAACATAGACAACACATCTGCAAGGGACACAGTCCCTGAAGCACACATGATTGTATAGGCTGCTGGTCCACTAACATTTTCATTAATTACTATTTTTTATGTAATTATTTTTATGTTGTTTTACTTTCTTTTTTATCCAAGAAAATGTTTTTTATTTATTTATCTTATTTTATTTTATTTTTTAAAAAAGGGCCTTATCTTCAACAGACCAGGTTGTCAATGAAATTAGATCTGTTTAAAGGGTTTTTTAAACCAGGCCCAGTCCAGATAATGTCCAAGTCGGACTCAGCAACACACACCTTCATTCATGTACACAGAAAAAAATTAGGGAACACAACAGATTGCATATAATTTATAAACAAAATTACATTTTCAAAATAAGCATTTATGTACAGTCCAGATTATGTCCAGGTCACTCAAATTAGGGAACACAACAACAGATATCATATAATCTATAAACATAATTATACTTTCAAAATAAGCCTTTGAGGACTTCTCATCTTTTTTTTAATGTTTTTTGGCATCATTATCGTTTTCAACCATGTAACTTTCTAAAGTTAGAAAATACTGAATAAATGTTTTAAAGAAAATAATACTAAGTGAATATCTGTTTTTGGCCTTAAAAATAAACATTTTACCGAGTACTATAATTAAATTGACTAAATCATGATTGTCAATGAACTCTCCTAAAATAACAGAAACCCCATTAAGCTTCATAAACAAACCAATCCTTAAACACATTTTTTCAACTTCCACCCAAAACAAAGACACAATATGACAATACCAAAACAAATGCAGGGTGGATTCAGGCTCCTGACAACAAAATCGGCAATCATCTGACTCTGTCATATTCCATAATTTTAACATTTTCCCTGTGGGTAAGAAGTTATAAATAATTTTAATTTGAAAATAACGATTTTGCACATCGATAGTGGTTTTATAGATTACTTTGAATATGGCATCCCATGGCAACGGGCAGTCAAAAAAGTCCTCCCATTTTCCATTTGTGTTGTATGAGGCAGCCTTCAAAGATTTCTTTATTAAATAAAAATTATATTTTTTTCTATTTATTTTAGTTCCTTTTTGCAACTAGAATTTCTTATTAGAGGTTTACAAACTAATAATTTAGTAGTTCCATAATTAATTATTTGTTTCCATCTTTTCCCAATTACTCCAGTTAGTTGATAAAATGAAAAGCTTGAGCAAGCATCACCATACATAGCTCTAAATTCATCATACTTCATAATTTTACTATTCTCATTGATAATATCATTGACAAAAATTATTCCTCTTTCAAACATATTTTTCCAAAAGAAAGGCTTTCCATCTATTACAATATTAGAGTTCATCCATATTAACTGCTGCAAAATATTGTCTCTTTTTTCTGGCACATAAAATTGAAAACACCACTATGAGTGGATTGTTTCCCAGCAGACTCTCTGGGAGGGGATCACTTGTAAAAAAGGATACAATTTCTTTTGATACAGTACATGTTTTTTGTCCAACAGGACATTTGTGTACCACTCAATGTTTAAATACATCTTTGGAACAATTGATGCTTTTAAAGACAGACACATAGCTTCAAGGTTGAGAAGTTTCAGGCCCCCATATTCATACTCTTTGTACAAAACCTTTCTTTTAATCTTTTCTGGTTTGCCGTTCCAGACAAAATCGAAGACCCTCCGCTCATAAATCTTAAAAAAGTTTTGTGATGGAGCTGGTAATGACAAAAACAAATAAATAAATTGAGGAATAATTAACGAGTTGGCAATAGACATTTTACCATACAAGGTTAGGGATTTCCCTTTCCATAATTGCATAATTTTGTCCAGCTTTCTTAGTCGATTATCATAATTTACTGAGCCTAGATATTCCAGATTTTCTGGGACAACAACACCAAGTATGTTAACGGGTCCATCTGTCCACAAAACAGGCCCTTTGCATTCCATTCGAAAGGACGTTCCCTTTAGATTTCCGATCCTTAACATTTTACATTTATCATAATTAAGCTTAAGGCCAGATTGCTGTGAAAATATGTCCAAAAGATTAAGAAGGTTCCGCAAACAATGAGGAAAAATCTTATCTTTGTGAATCAGCCTTTTCTGACATGAACTTCATCAAGAACAAACACAGAACACGCCTCACTGATGCACATCTGCAAGACTCACTGAGAGTTGCAGTGTCAAGTTACACACCAGAGTACAACACACTAGTTAACAGCATGCAATGCCAGGCTTCCCACTAACTGACAAAGAAACAGATAACAGATTTGGTGTCCAGTTCAAAGTGTGACATGATTTAAAAATTTGAGAGTTTACTTTTGTATTTTACATGAGTTATTATTTGTACAAACATGGTACAAAGTAATTCATGATTTGTTAAAAAATGTTAGTGGCTAGCTAGTTAAAATGGGATATTGTGATTTCACAAGACTGTCTTAGAAGTGATCATTTGAAAATGTTCAATTTGAAAAATGTGCACTTAGAGAAAATATAAAAATAAAGTGTTGCATATTGATATTTATCTGTTTCTATATATATTTATTGTGAGAAATCATTAAGATGATCAGTGTTTCCACAAAGATAAATATCATTAATTATTAATAATAACAGAGTTAAAGGTAAATTGAGCAAATTGGCTACTTCTGGCAATTTATTTAAGTGTGTATCTAACTGGTAGCCCTTCGCATTAATCAGTACCCAAGAAGTAGCCCTTGGTTTCAAAAAGGTTGGTGACCCCTGGGCTACAGTATACAAATGAGTTTTAAGATGAGACTTAAATGCTTCTACTGAGGTAGCATCTCTAACTTTTACCGGGAGGGCATTCCATAGTATTGGAGCCCGAATAGAAAACGCTCTATAGCCCGCAGACTTTTTGGGCTCTGGGAATCACTAATAAGCCGGAGTTCTTTGAACGCAGATTTCTTGCCGGGACATATGGTACAATACAATCGGCAAGATAGGCAGGAGCTTGACCGTGTAGTATTTTATACGTAAGTAGTAAAACCTTAAAGTTGCATCTTAGGTGCACAGGAAGCCAGTGCAAGTGAGCCAGTATAGGCGTAATATGATCAAACTTTCTTGTTTTTGTCAAAAGTCTAGCAGCCGCATTTTGTACCGTCTGTAATCTTTTAATGCTAGACATAGGGAGGCCCAAAAACAAAACGTTACAGTAATCGAGACGAGATGTAACGAACGCATGGATAATGATCTCAGCATCGCTTGTGGACAAAATGGAACGAATTTTAGCGATATTACGGAGATGAAATAAGGCCGTTTTAGTAACACTCTTAATGTGTGACTCAAACGAGAGAGTTGGGTCGAAGATAATACCCAGATTCTTTACCGAGTCGCCTTGTTTAATTGTTTGGTTGTCAAATGTTAAGGTGGTATTATTAAATAGATGTCGGTGCTGAGCAGGACCGATAATCAGCATTTCCGTTTTCTTAGCGTTGAGTTGCAAAAAGTTAGCGGACATCCATTGTTTAATTTCATTAAGACACGCCTCCAGCTGACTACAATCCGGCGTGTTATTCAGCTTTAGGGGCATGTAGAGTTGGGTGTCATCAGCATAACAGTGAAAGCTAACACCGTATTTGCGTATGATGTCACCTAGCGGCAGCATGTGAATACTAAAGAGTGCAGGGCCAAGAACCGAACACTGGGGAACTCCGCACGTTACCTTAACATAGTCCGAGGTCACATTGTTATGGGAGACACACTGCATCCTGTCAGTAAGATAAGAGTTAAACCAAGACAAGGCTAAGTTTGTCATCCCAATACGCGTTTTGATACGCTCTAATAAAATATTATGATCAACAGTATCGAAAGCGGCGCTAAGATCAAGAAGCAGCAACATAGATGACGCATCAGAATCCATCGTTAGCAATAGATCATTAGTCATTTTTGCGAGGGCTGTCTCCGTAGAGTGATTTGCCCTGAAACCGGACTGAAAAGGTTCACAGAGATTGTTAGACGCTAAGTGTTCATTTAGCTGCTGTGCTACAATTTTTTCGAGGATTTTCGAGATAAACGGAAGGTGGGACACCGGCCGGTAGTTTACCAGGAGATCAGGATCGAGGTTAGGTCTTTTGAGTAGAGGATGAATAACCGCTTTTTTGAATGCTAGGGGAACAGTGCCAGAGGAAAGTGATAAGTTTATAATATTTAACACTGATGGACCTAATAATACAAAAAGCTCCTTGATAAGTTTCCCAGGAATTGGGTCAAGTAAACATGTTGTTTGTTTTGTCCCATTTACACATTTTGACAATTCCTCCAATGTTATTTCATCAAAGAGAGAGAAACTATTTTGGAGGGCGGTATCCGTCGTATATACAGTCGTATTTGTGTTAATAGAACCCAGTTGTAGCTGAGATGCATTGTCTTTAATCTCTTTTCTAATGACTTCAATTTTCTTATTAAAGAAATTCATAAAGTCATCTGCTGTGTGGGTGGAGCTACTGGGAGGAGTCCCTTGTTGGGTTAGCGATGCTACTGTACTAAACAGAAATTTAGGATCATTTTTGTTGAGGTGGATGAGATTTGAGTAATATTTAGCTTTAGCTGAGGTAAGCATGCGTTTATAAGTTATTAAACTATCACACCATGCTTGATGGAAAACCTCAAGTTTAGTCGCACGCCATTTGTGTTCCAGCTTTCGACATGATAATTTCTGGGCTTTAGTTTCTTCTGTAAACCATGGGGTACGCCTTTTAGGGGCCCTTTTTAGCTTTAGCGGTGCTACACTATCAATGGTGTCGCGCAGGGCGTCATTAAAGTTGTTAGTGAGGTTATCAATAGAGCCCACATAATTTGGGAATGGTGCCATTACCGAAGGCAGTAGGTCAGTAAGAGTCGTCGTTGTGGCAGCATTAATGTTGCGGCTGCTATAGTAGTTATTATTATTATTATTATTAGTTTGTTGACAATGAGTCAGAACTTCGAATTTTATAAGGTAATGATCGGACATTACTTTAGTGTATGGGAGTATCGTAACTTTAGAGGTGGTGACACCCCTGACAAGCACCAGATCTATCGTATTACCGTTGCGATGCGTGGGTTCATTTATTATTTGTGTAAGACCACAGCTATCAATTATAGTCTGGAGCGCCACGCATGGAGGGTCCGATGGGGTATTCATATGGATATTAAAGTCCCCCATTATGATTATATTGTCGGCGTGCGTCACTAGATCAGCAACAAACTCTGAGAATTCACTGATGAAGTCCGAATAGGGCCCAGGGGGGCGGTAGATAACAGCCAGGTGGAGAGGCAGCGGTGTGACAAACCTCAAAGTGAGCACCTCAAACAAGTTATATTTATTATTTAGGTTAGGTGTAAGATTATAGTTTTCATTGTATATTAGTGCGACACCCCCTCCCCTTTTAAGAGGTCGGGCAACATGTGTATTGGTATAGTTAGGAGGAGCTCATTTAGCGCAAAAAAATCGTCTGGTTTGAGTCAGGTCTCGGCGAGACCAACGACGTCAAGTTTGTTGTCTCTAATGACTTCATTAACTAATAACGTTTTGGAAGATAATGATCTTATGTTTAAAAAGCCCATATTATAGGTAGTGGGCTGTTTTGAGGATTGTTTGTTGAAATTATCCGAAGTAGCAATATTAATAATGTTGCGTTTATTATGCGTATTGCACTTTAAATAGTTTCGACCATATCTAGGAATTGATACGACGGGGATATTCAGATTGTTTGCTTGATGTTGCGATAAACTGAACGCATCATAGTTAGCTACCTCAGTACAATGTATGTCTGCCTCTGACACGGTCACAAAAGAAAAAACAGTATGTGAGTTGTGTTTTATTCTAAGAGAATTGCTATGTGTGCAGGGATTATCCAGCCTGACGCCGGCTAGTTCTAGTTTAAATGGCTTCTTACCCGGAGACTCCACGCTTCTTTGGTTAGCTTTTCTCTTTGTTGTTAGCCCCGCTCGGCAACCCCGCTTCTGCTTCCGCTCGCACCGCTTACGTCGTCTCCATTGGCGGTCACCGCTAGCACTTGACTCCGCTGCTACAAAGGCCGCTCGATGTAGTCCGCGAAGTATTCCCATGCTAGCGAGGAGGTCCACCGTACATGCATCTTTCAGTCTATAACGACCCGATCCATCCACATCCAGAATTGTCTGTCGGTCGTATGTGATCACAGAGTGTTCACGCTTTGAGCCAGCCATGAAATTGACAGAAATGACGGGTGTTTTTTGCCAAATCGCTCTACACTCCCAAGAGCATTAGCATAGCCGCAGCATAGCCATAGCCATGCGCAAGCTGCATCAATATAATATATAATATAATAGCAAAGAAAAAGTCACGGTAAGCTAAAAAGTACATAATTTTAAGGCACCGACTAAAAAGCAACACATGAACATAAATATTAAATGTAAAGACAACTGTTGTGGAATTTCTGACCTTTGAACTAGATTTTATGTCAGTCAAGAATGTACGCTCATTTCATTTCTCTTCTATTCTGGACAAAGTTGAATATGAAGTCGTGCCAACCTGTCTACAAAATGTTTTGATTGTCTAAGTCATGAAAATACAAAAAAAAAAGCCAATAAATGTTTTAACAAATATGATAATAAGTTAAACCAAAAGAAAAATAGCATAGAACATGTAAACAGTAATTACATTTTAACATCAAAATAAAGGTGTAATATTAAGAAAAAATGCACATAATTTAATGACAATTAAGTTATTATATTGTAAAGAAAAACACCAAAAATGATGAGGATAAAGTTCTAGTATTTAAAAAAATAAAAAAAACATTTTGTGAGAATAAAGGCATGGTATTAAAAGGAAAAACGCATATAATTGAATGAAAATGAAGCCTTAGCATTATGATACAAACATGTATTTTAAGGAACATAAATTCATAATATTATGAAAAAAACACAATTTTATGAGAATAAAGTCATGTAATATGAGAAAAAAAACATCCTTTTTTAAAGAAAGAAATGTTAAGATAAAAAAAAACATCATGTGAATACATTTTATTACAATAAAATCTTATTATGGTAAAAACACAAAATTTTATAAGAATAAAGGCATGATATTGAAAGGAAAAAAGCATATAATTGAATGAAAATGAAGCCTTAGCATTATGATAAAAACATGTATTTTAAGGAACATAAATTCATAATATTATGAAAAAAACAACATTTTATGAGAATAAAGTCGTGTAATATGAGAAAAAAACATCCTTTTTTAAAGAATGAAATGTTAAGATTAAAAAAAAAACAATGTGAATACATTTTATTACAATAAAATCTTATTATGGTAAAAACATAACATTTTATAAGAATAAAGGCATGATATTGAAAGGAAAAAAGCAGAGAATTTTATGAATATGAAGTCTTAGCATTATGATAAAAACATGTATTTTAATGAGCATAAATTCATTTAAAAAAAATACATTTTATAAGAATCAAATGTTAGTATGATCAAAACACAAGATTGTATGTCATTTTACAAACATAAAGGTGTAATATTAAGAAAAAAAGCACATAATTTAATGACAATTAAGTAATTACACTACCGTTCAAAAGTTTGGGGTCACATTGAAAGTCCTTATTTTTGAAGGAAAATCACTGTACTTTTCAATGAAGATAACTTTAAACTAGTCTTAACTTTAAAGAAATACACTCTATACATTGCTAATGTAGTAAATGACTATTCTAGCTGCAAATGTCTGGTTTTTGGTGCAATATCAACATAGGTGTATAGAGGCCCATTTCCAGCTGCTATAACTCCAGTGTTCTAATGGTACAATGTGTTTGCTCATTGGCTCAGAAGGCTAATTGATGATTAGAAAACCCTTGTGCAATCATGTTCACACATCTGAAAACAGTTTAGCTCGTTACAGAAGCTACAAAACTGACCTTCCTTTGAGCAGATTGAGTTTCTGGAGCATCACATTTGTGGGGTCAATTAAACGCTCAAAATGGCCAGAAAAAGAGAACTTTCATCTGAAACTCGACAGTCTATTCTTGTTCTTAGAAATTAAGGTTATTCCACAAAATTGTTTGGGTGACCCCAAACTTTTGAACGGTAGTGTATATTGTAAAAAAAAAAAAACACAAAGAATCATGAGGATAAATGTATATTATGTAAATAAAACCCAACATTTTATGAGAATAAAGGCATGATATTAAAAATGAAAATGAAAATTAAGTTTTAGCATTATGATAATGTCAGGACTGGGTCTGTGGCGTGGTTTGTTCTCCCGTGGTGCAAAGGAAAATTGGCGCGTGCGAGGCGTGAATTTAAATACATGTTTATTTAACAATAAAAAAGAAATAAACAAAAGGCGCTCACAGAGGAGGTAACAAACTTGGCTATGAAACAAAAGACATGCACGTGGGCACAAAAACTATGAACAATAAACACAAACTTACTTGACATAGAGAACTGTGACACGACATGAAGCAGAGTGCTGAATGTGTGAGGACGCCAGCACGAACAACAGAAACAGACATATTTAAATAGTGACGTGATCAGTGAAAACAGGTGCGTGACAAGACAGGTGAACAGGTGCGTGACATGACAATGTGAACCAGGTGAAACTAATGGTTGCTATGGTGACAAATAAAAGTGCACAATGAGTCCAAACGTGGAACAGGTGAAACTAATGGGTAACCATGGAAACAAGACAAGGGAATGAAAAGCAGGAACTAAAAAGAGTCCAAAACCAAGTAGAACATAACTTAAACAAAACATGATCACACAGATGCGACAGAGCCCCTCCCTTAAGGACATATACCAGATGTCCACAAAAATAAAAACAAAACAATGATCAATAGTCATGGGAGGGCGGGAGGGGGACATGGCGGTGGGTTGCCAGACGACGTGTCCCCGTATCCACCGGGGCATAATCAGGTGGCGGCGACGCGTAGACCGCCGCTGTAACTGACGAGGTGGGCGACCCGGGAATGGCCATATCCATGGCCGATGAGGTGGGCGCACTTGGCGTGGCGGCCGACCAGGTAGTGGCCACATTCGTGGCCGACGAGGAGGTCGGCGTACCTGGCGTGGCGGACGCCCATGGACTGGCCACATCCATGGCCGACGAGAAGGCAGGCGCTTCGTCGAGGTGGCAGACGCAGATGACGAAGCTTGGCGTGGTGCGTCGGGCGGAAAAGCTTGGCGTGGCGTGTCCTGGCCACATCCATGGCCGACGAGAAGGCAGGCGCTTCGTCGAGGTGGCAGACGCAGATGACGAAGCTTGGCGTGGTGCGTCGGGCGGCAAAGCTTGGCGTGGCGTGTCCTGGCAGCGTGGGTCTTGGTCTTGGCAGCGTTGGTCTTGGTAGTCTTGGTCTTGGTCTTGGCGTGAGGGGTCTTGGTCTTGGCGTGAGGGGTCTTGGACTTGGCTTGAGGGGTCTAGGCGTCGTGGAGCTGCGACCGGCGGCACTTGGCGTCGTGAAGCTGCGACTGGCGGCGCTTGCCGTCGTGAAGCTGCGACTGGCGGCGCTTGGCGTCGTGAAGCTGCGACTGGCGGCGCTTGGCGTGGAGCAGGTACTGGCGGCGCTTGGCGTGGAGCAGGTACTGGCGGCGCTTGGCGTGGAGCAGGTACTGGCGGCGCTTGGCGTGGAGCAGGTACTGGTGGCGCTTGGCGTGGTGGGGCTTGGCGTGGAGCTGGGCGTGGAGCAGGTGGAGGTGGCCTAGCTGGAGGTTGCGGCTTGGCAGGCCGAAAGACCGGTGGTGGTGACCGAACCGGAGGTTGCGGCTTAGCAGGCCGAAAGACTGGTGGTGGTGGTCGTGCTGGAGGCTGTGGCTTGGCGTGACGAAAAGCAACCCCAACTGAACAGTCCCCAGCCCTAGCCCCCCCCTCAAGGAGCGGATCCCAGACGCGCTCCCTGCGGTCTGGAACCTTCTTTTGGGGTGGGTGGAGGGAGGTCAGGGGGGGGCAGAATCTTCCCCTCCAAACTGTCCAAAATGTCCTTTTTTTTCTACATGTGATTGAGTGGGTGAAAAAAAAGAAACCTGTTGTGACATGGGCGTGGCTTGAGTCTTGGGGGGCGGGGCATGAAATTTGGGTGGCTTGGCTTGACATGCTCTTATTTCTAAAAACATGTCTTGGTAATGTCTTATCATGTCTTTAAAGTCTTTTGCTGGAGGTGAGGGATCACAAGAAAAAGTCTTGAAAAAAAAATCCTGGTCTGTGATGTCATCAGGGTAACGCCGGGCTGCCTGTGGCTTGCTTCCGCCCGGAGGGGCTTGTGGGAGCGGCGTGTCCTGCCGGCTCGCGGAAGTCTTCCCTCGTCCTTGGCGACGCTTTCGGGACGGGAACGACGCACCGATTGGCACCAGCTTGCCTCCATTCCCCCACATTATCCCCCTGCGCTCCCTGGGGGAAAAGCGCAGCGTCTCGATCTCCATGGCGCGCAGCACCTCCCAAGAAGCCTCATCCAAACTGACCAACTTTCTTGCGGGAGAATTTTTCTGCTGGCGTCCTACTGTCAGGACTTGGTCTGTGGCGTGGTTTGTTCTCCCGTGGTGCAAAGGAAAATTGGCGCTTGCGAGGCGTGAATTTAAATACATGTTTATTTAACAATAAAAAAGAAATAAACAAATGGCGCTCACAGAGGAGGTAACAAACTTGGCTATGAAACAAAAGACATGCACGTGGGCACAAAAACTATGAACAATAAACACAAACTTACTTGACATAGAGAACTGTGACACGACACGAAGCAGAGTGCTGAATGTGTGAGGACGCCAGCACGAACAACAGAAACAGACATATTTAAATAGTGACGTGATCAGTGAAAACAGGTGCGTGACAAGACAGGTGAACAGGTGCGTGACATGACAATGTGAACCAGGTGAAACTAATGGTTGCTATGGTGACAAATAAAAGTGCACAATGAGTCCAAACGTGGAACAGGTGAAACTAATGGGTAACCATGGAAACAAGACAAGGGAATGAAAAGCAGGAACTAAAAAGAGTCCAAAACCAAGTAGAACATAACTTAAACAAAACATGAAAACACATAGTTTAATAAGAATAAAATGTTATGATGATAAAAACACAACATATTATGTGACTAAAGTCATAGTTTTATAAAAATTAAAAAAAAACACTTTCTTACAATAAAATGTTATTATGGTAAAAATACAAACATTTATGAGAATAATAATATTAAAAAGGGGGAAAAGCACATCATTTTATGAAAATTAAGTCTTAGCATTATGATAAAAACACATTTCAATGAGCATAATATTATTGGGGAAAAAACACAATTTTATGTGAATAAGATCATAGTAATATGAAAAAAACAACATTTTATAGGAATAAAATGTTAGTATTATAAAAACACAAGATTGTATGTGAATAAAGTCATAGTTTTATAGAAAAACAACATGTTATGAGAATAAAATTGTAAAAACACTGAGCATAAAGTCATAATATTATTGGGGGAAAAACACATAATTTAATGAGAATACATTTATAGGATTATGAAAACCGCCACAATTTAATGAGAATAAATGTGTTACATTACAAGGAGAAAAGGGTGTAATATTATCACATGATTTTTACTATTTTCAACATTATTGTCAAATATGAGGAAAAATCTGAATCAGAATCAGAATAGTTTTATTGCCATTGTTTGAGAACGGGTTCACAAACTAGGAATTTTTCTTGGTGCAAACGTGCGACATAAAACACATATAACACATATTTGGTAATAAAAAGAGCTGTGGGACAGGGACACCCACCTTGGGGACAGGGACAATGGTAGAGGTCTTAAAGCAGGACGGCACGCGGCATAGCTCCAGAGAGGTGTTAAAAATGTCAGTGAAGACAGGAGCCAGCTGGTCCGCACAGTGTCTGAGAGTGGAGGGGGAGACACCATCCGGCCAGGGGGCCTTCCGCGTATTCAGCTTCAAGAACTGCCGGCGTACATCCTCTTCTTTGATGGAGAGGAACAGGAACTATTTAAATAATAAAGTCCTAAGTGGTCCGAGAAAAGAAAACCTCATTTATGCATATTGTAGAAAAAGCAATCAGACATATTGATTTGCATAATTGTGTGTACAATTCATATTAGGACTAGAAGAAGCACATCATTTCTATTGATTGATTGACAGGTGTGATGCCATTATTGTGTGTACAATCCATATTATGACTAGAAGAACACATAATTTGTAATTCTTGATGTGAAATGTGCCACAGGTGTGATGCCATCATTGAGTGTACAATTGATAATATGACTAGAAGAAGCACATCATTTGTAATTATTGATTGACAGGTGTGATGCCATTATTGTGTGTACAATCCATATTAGGACTAGAAGAAGCACATAATTTCTATTGATTGATTGACAGGTGGGATGCTATTATTGTGTGTACAATCCATATTATGACTAGAAGAACACATCATTTCTAATGATTGATTGACAGGTGTGATGCCATTATTGTGTGTACAATCCATATTATGACTAGAAGAAGCACATAATTTCTAATGATTGATTGACAGGCAGTGTTGGGTTGGTTACTGAAAACCAGTAACTAGTTACAGTTACTAGTTACTTTATTTCAAAAGTAACTCAGTTACTAACTCAGTTACTTACACCAAAAAGTAATGTGTTACTGTGAAAAGTAACTATTGATTGATATATTTTTATTTCAGATATGCATAAAAACAAGAGCAAGCCTGATCCAATACAGTGCTATAGCCTTAACAGCCATTATAACAAAATGAAAACAATGGAGAATAAAAAACAAAAACAAATGAGCATTGGACTTTCTTTTTCTTTTTTTCTTTTTTTACATATTTGAAAAGGAGTGAGAAGAAGTTTACACTTATTTAATCCCACCCCTTTTCTTTAAATCATAAATTACTCTGAGCTAGAAGTACCTATTCACTCAATGTACAAACTTAATGAACTTATATATACTGTACATAAATTATAGATATATACATACATATGCACACTACACACATACATAGCCACACCATTACCACTAGTGATCATGGAAATGGTATCATGCCACCACAGCAACACCACTGCCTCAATGGGCAGCCCCACACTCTTCTGTAACACAAACAACCCAATATCAAAGCCCTTTTTCATCTCTGTACCTCTGGAATACCATGTGCCTATACTTCTTTTTAAACTGATTTATGTTTGGACATTGCTTTAACTCCACATTCAAACCATTCCATAATTTCACTCCACAAATTGAAATACAAAAACTTTTAATGGTCATTCTATAACTAAGCATTTTGAAATTTAAATTCCCCCTTAAATTATAACCGCCCTCTCGTATGCTGAACAATTTTTGACTATTATTTAACTATTTAGTTACTTCTTTTTTCTTTTTCTTTTTTTTTAAGGCTCCCATTAAAGCCCTTTTAGCCTTCATTTCAGTACTGTTATTGCACTGGAGAATAATACAATCCTTTGATCAACTTGACATGCATTTGCATCACTGAACTCAGAAAGCAATGTGGTCTACATAAAACACACAAAGACAAAGATATGTTTCAAAGGGCCAATTTATTTCAGGCAAGAACAAATTGACAAAACTATTTTAAATAGCTGCAACATAATGGCACTTTAACTTTAACTTTAAGTAGATAGGATCTTTGATCCAAGACACAACTTACATTTAACTAAAATGTTATTTTCTTTGTGCTCGACAAAAGAAAAGTATTGAGAATGTCTCCATGTTTAGAAACTCGACTTCTGGCTTCGCCATGATGTCTTTTAGTTGTTATGAGAGTAGCTTATGTGTGTGTGTGTGTGTGTGTGTGTGTGTGTGTGTGTGTGTGTGTGTGTGTGTGTGTGTGTGTGTGTGTGTGTGTGTGTGTGTGTGTGTGTGTGTGTGTGTGTGTGTGTGTGTGTGTGTGTGTGTGTGTGTGTGTGTGTGTGTGTGTGGCCCTTTAAGATATGACAGCATGTAAAGTGAGTGACGTCAGTGAGTGAGTGGGCAAGAGAGGTGAGGGAACGGCGACAGTGAGTGTGTGCAGGTGCTCTAGCTTGGTGGATGGCTGCGTCCAATAAAGTCACAAAGTTGCAACAAACCGCCGGCCTCGTCATTCACCCTCAGCTGTAAAGACCCACTTCCGGGTAAAGTAAAGGTTGTTAGCCCCGAAGTACATAGGCCCTGGAGGAACGTCTCCCCTGCGCCCCTCAACTACGCCCACCCACAGAAAGCACGCCTCTTCTTTTCCTTGTGACACAGAAGGACGACACCGCAGCGCTTCAATAAAACACACTCAGATCTTTTGTTTCTAGCCGATAACTACATAAAAAATAACGCAGTAACGCATCATGTAGTAACAGTAACTGAGTTACTGAATATAAAAAATAACGCGTTAGACTACTAGTTACCGCCGGGACTAACTTTGTAACGCGTTAGTCCCAACACTGTTGACAGGTGTGATGCCATTATTGTGTGTACAATCCATATTATGACTAGCAGAAGCACATCATTTCTAATGATTGATTGACAGGTGTGATGCCATTATTGTGTGTACAATCCATATTATGACTAGAAGAACACATCATTCATTTCTAATTATTGATGTGAAATGTGCCACAGGTGTGATGCCATCAATGTGTGTACAATTGATAATATGACTAGAAGAAGCACATCATTTATAATTATTGATTGACAGGTGTGATGACATTATTGTGTGTACAATCCATATTATGACTAGAAGAACACATCATTTCTAATGATTGATTGACAGGTGTGATGCAAGCAGTCCGTACATTCACCCCATTGGTTGGTGCCAGGAGAAGAGTCTTCCCCTCACCCCACCTCAAGGTGTGTGTACATTCCAACCCATGTACGGTATTTAGCTGACATGCCGCTCCTGCATCAGCAGACTATCCTGACCAGGCAGACTTCTCCTGGTCGCGCTACCTGACTGAGATGGGCTCCAAGGCGGTGGCACCCGAGGCTTTCCAAACGGTCAGAAGAACATTGTTCATGGCGTCCACTCTCTGTGTCCTACATTCTTCTTGCTGTCGCCATGCAGCGTCCTGCACACAACTTCCTGCCTCACATGAAACTGGAGGCTGTGGACAAGAGAAGTCCTGGTCTCATCAGAGTGGCCACAGTGGAGGAAGTGGAGACTCACCGCATCAAGGTATTCATGAGTGTGTGTGTGTGTGTGAGGCCTACTACACGCCTGTTCCTCCTCCAGATCCACTATGACGGCTGGAGTCACGTGTATGACGAGTGGATGGACTCGGACCACCCCGACATCCACCCGGCAGGCTGGTGCGAGGCCACCGCTCACCCCCTCAAGGCCCCCCCGCACGATGCCAAAACACATCAGACCCACGGTGACCACACACTTACATGTCTTCATCACCACACACTTACATGTCTTCATCATTGCCACACCCTTACATGTCTTCATCACCACCCACTTACATGTCTTCATCACCACACACTTACATGTCTTTATCATCACACACTTACATGTCTTCATCATCACCACACACTTACATGTCTTCATCACCACACACTTACATGTCTTCATCACCACACACTTACATGTCTTTATCATCACACACTTACATGTCTTCATCATCACCACACACTTACATGTCTGCATCACCACACACTTACATGTCTTCATCACCACACACGTACATGTCTTCATCACCACACACGTACATGTCTTCATCACCACACACTTACATGTCTTCATCACCACACACTTACATGTCTTTATCATCACACACTTACATGTCTTCATCATCACCACACACTTACATGTCTGCATCACCACACACTTACATGTCTTCATCACCACACACGTACATGTCTTCATCACCACACACTTACATGTCTTCATCACCACACACTTACATGTCTTCATCACCACACACACTTACATGTCTTCGTCACCACACACTTACACGTCTTCATCACAACACACTTACAGTGGTGGTCAAAAGTGTACATACACTTGTAAAGGACATAATGTCATGGCTGTCTCGAGTTTCCAATCATTTCTACAACTCTTATTTTTTTGTGATAGAGTGATTGGAGCACATACTTGTTGGTCACAAAAAACATTCATGAAGTTTGCTTCTTTTATGAATTTATCATGGGTCTACTGAAAATGTGAGCAAATCTGCTGGGTCAAAAGTATACATACAGCAATGTTAATATTTGCTTACATGTCCCTTGGCAAGTTTCACTGCAATAAGGCGCTTTTGGTAGCCATCCACAATTGTATTGTATTGTATCTGCTGATTGAAAAGGGGGAAAAAAAGGCTGTTAAGATCAGTGTTGGGTTAGTTACTGAAAACCAGTAACTAGTTACAGTTACTAGTTACTTTATTTCAAAAGTAACTCAGTTACTAACTCAGTTACTTACACCAAAAAGTAATGCGTTACTCTGAAAAGTAACTATTTAGTTACTTCTTTTTTTCCCCTTTTTTTTAAGGCTCCCATTAATGCCCTTTTAGCCTTCATTTTAGTACTGTTATTGCACTGGAGAATAATACAATGTGTTGATCAACTTGACATGCATTTGCATCACTGAACTCAGAAAGCAATGTGGTCTACATACAACACACAAAGACAAAAATATGTTTCAAAGGGCCAATTTATTTCAGGCCAGAAAAAATTTACAAAACTATTTTAAATAGCCGCAACATAATGGCACTTTAATTTTAACTTTAAGTAGATAGGATCTTTGATCCAAGACACAACTTACATTTAACTAAAATGTTATTTTCTTTGTGCTCGACAAAAGAAAAGTATTGAGAATGTCTCCATGTTAAAAAACTCGACTTCTGGCTTCGCCATGATGTCTTGTTAGTTGTTATGAGAGTAGTGTATGTGTGTGTGTGTGGCCCCTTAAGATATGACAGCATGTGAGGTGAGTGACATATCGGTGAGTGCGGGGAGGCGTGCTTTCCCCCATCCACAGAAAGCACTCCTCTTCTTTTCCACCGCAGCGCTCCAATAAAACACACTCAGATCTTCTGTTTCTAGCCGATACTACATAAAAATAACGTAAAATAACGCAGTAACGCATCATGCAGTAACGGTAACTGAGTTACTGCATATAAAAAATAACGCGTTAGATTACTAGTTACCGCCGAAACTAACGGCGTTACGCGTTAGTCCCAACACTGGTTAAAATATACGTCAAAATGGCAAATATCGATATTTGACAATTATTGTTTACATTTTACATATTTTTTATATTTTTTTATATTTTTTATCCAAAACAATCAAAAATCTTTTGTTTTTTTCTAAAGTGATGTGAATCGTTTCTTTTCCCGAGTTCGGGACTATAAGTAAGACCTTCGGGCTGTGAGGAGGAAGCGCTAACCACTGCTCCACCGTGCTGACCATATGTATCCCTGACCTTGCATGGGATTTATTTCACGTCCGTGCAAACAGTCATATATATATATATATATATATATATATATATATATATATATATATATATATATATATATATATATATATATATATATATATATATATATACTGTATATATATGCGTTACGTGTGTGTGTGTGTGTGTGTGTGCGTTTGCGCGTGCGTGTGCGTGTGTGTGTGTGTGTGCAATTCAGAAATGTTAATATCCAACCCAGGCCTCTGTCGTATGTGCAAATAAATGGGATATATATGCGATGTTTCTTCAAAGAGAACGCTCCCGCGGTGCAGGTCGTATTCATCTGACCAGAATGTCGTCAAAAAGCGATAAGCGTCATAATTATTGGCCAAAATAGAATACAAAATGAATAGTTGACAATGGAGCAGAAAGCAGGTGAAAATAAAATGTTTTAGGAACCATTCCTCACCCACAGAGAAAATATGTCCTCTTCCTTCGTCATCTTCTTCGTACAATCATTTGCTGCATTAAATGTTGACTTGGATGGCACAAAACCCTTGAAATTGCCACAAATGTGCCCGGACTGAGACCGACTAAGGTGGAAGCCATGTTTACTTGTGTGAAAACCGCAGTGGCGTCATGTCCGCATGTGGGTAGGGTTGTACAGTATACCACTACTAATGAAGTACTGCCATACTAATGAAATAAAACGGTACTACACTGCCTCTGAAAAACACCGCTGCTATTTTTTTTTTCATTACATTAGGGCGCTACGTCGTTACATTGCTGGAGCAGAGGAGCAGGTTCGGCGGCGCACACATACTGAGTACTTACAAGCAGATACGGTGTGATGACATAGGAGGAAGAACGGACGCATTTTGGCTTAAAAACTAACGATAAATGTGAAGCTGTAACACTGAAGAGGTGTGTCAAGACATAGCTTGCGGCTAACGTCCATCCACAGTGTTTTAGCTACTTCTAAATGACTAATCCTGGCCTCCATGGCAACAAATAAAGTAAGTATTATTATCCCTGCAGGACCAAGAGTAGCTAAACATGCTTCACTACACACCATAGGACGATACAATAGCTAACAGCAAGCTAGCGCTCCTCAATGTAAACAAATGATCCTGTAACTACTTGGTATCGAATCGACACTCAAATGTGTAGTATCACCTAAAACTAATGTAAAGTATCAAAGATTAGAAGAATTAGTGATTATTACATTTGAACAGAAGTGTACATAGAACATGTTAAAACAGGAAGTAAATAGATATTAACAGTAAATGAACAAGTAGATTAATAATACAGTTTTACAGTTTGTCCCTCATAATGCAGACAAAATAATAGGTAGATAAATGACAAAATATGTTACTGCATACGTCAGCAGACTAAATAGGAGTCTTTGTTTGTTTACTTACTACTAAAAGACAACTTGTCTAGTATGTTCACTATTTTATTTAAGGACTAAATTGCAATAATAAACATATGTTTCATGTACACTAAGATTTGTTGTTACAATAAAGACAATTATAAATGTTTTGTTTGCGGTGCCCTTTATTTAAAAAAATGTGGAAATATATTGGTATCGGGACAACATTACTTACGGGTCAGATTGCATTCAAGTTAGACACCACCTTTCTTTTTTTAAACGTGAACAGCCACTAACAAAAAGATCGGATTTGACAAAAAAAAAAATCCTAAATTGGACATGGAGTGTGAGCGTAGCCAAAGTCTTCTTGCTGTGTTTTTCAAGAAGCAAGCAACTCCAAGACCTGGACATCCATGTTGTTGGTAATGCTTGAGTGGAAGTAGAAGTGAAATGTTTTCATGTCTTCAGATGTGGCCATGATGGCTGTCCAGTCCGCCTACCCTGCACCAGTTCCCTGCAAGGTCGTCAGTCACAGCAGGAGCAGCAAGTACAGTTTCCACAACAGGTCGGCCTCTCATTCCGGCCACGCTAACAAACTTGTTTCAAGATGTTCTGGGAAAACAACCCCAACAGGAAGTGTCCGACTCCCGGCTGCGACGGCTCGGGTCACGCGACGGGGCGCTTCACGGCCCACCACTGCGTGTCGGGCTGCCCGCTGGCCGAGCGCAACCAGAGCAGGCTGAAAGCCGAGCTGTCGGACTCGGAGAGCAAGAGGAGCTTCTTCTTTGCGCAGAAGAACAAGAAGACCTCACATTTCCGTGGCAGGTAATCAATGTCGCCTTTGCTTTTTTGTCTCTGTTGACATCGAGGTCTTGTTGTTGCAGGATCGGTCGCCCCCCCAAATACAGAAAGAACCAGCAGAGAGACTTTCTCAGTGAGTTTGTACCTTTTTGATTACAGCCACTCTTTCTTAACCCCGACTTAAACAAGTTGAAAAACGTATTCGGGTGTTGCCATTTAGTGGTCAATTGTATGGAATATGTACTTCACTGTGCAATCTACTAATAAAAGTTTCAATCAATCAATCAAAAAAAAAAACAGAGTTAGCTGTAATACAACTTTCCACCACTGGTGGCAGCAATGACAACATCAAACAAACAAAAGAAGTCTGGAGCTAAAGTCAGAGAGAAGTTTTTTAAGCGCAAAAATGATGACTAAAGTAGAGAAGCTGTATTTACAGTCGCGATCAATAGTGTACATACACTTGTAAAGAACATAAGGTCATGGCTGTCTTGAGTTTCCAATTATTTCTACAACTCTTTTTTTTTTGTGATACAGTGATTGGAGCACATACCTGTTGGTCACAAAAAACATTCATGAAGTTTGCTTCTTTTATGAATTTATTATGGGTCTACTGAAAATGTGAGCAAATCTGCTGGGTCAAAAGTATACATACAGCAATGTTAATATTTGCTTACATGTCCCTTGGCAAGTTTCACTGCAATAAGGTGCTTTTGGTAGCCATCCACAAGCTTCTGCTTGAATTTTTGACCACTCTCTTGACAAAATTGGTGCAGTTCAGCTAAATGTGTTGGTTTTCTGACACAGACTTGTTTCTTCAGCATTGTCCACACGTACAAAGTCAGGGCTTTGGGAAGGCCATTCTAAAACCCTCATTCTAGCCTGATTTAGCCATTCCTTTACCACTTTTGACGTGTGTTTGGGGTCATTGTCCTGTTGGAACACCCAACTGCGCCCAAGACCCAACCTCCGGGCTGATGATTTTAGGTTGTCCTGAAGAATTTAGAGGTAATCCTCCTTTTTCATTGTCCCATTTAAAGCACCAGTTCCATTGGCAGCCAAACAGGCCCAGAGCATAAGACTACCACCACCATGCTTGACGCTAGTTTTGGTGTTCCTGGGATTAAAGGCCTCACCTTTTCTTCTCCAAACATATTGCTGGGTATTGTGGCCAAACAGCTAAATTTTTGTTTCATCTGACCACAGAATTTTCCTCTAGAAGGTCTTATCTTTGTCCATGTGATGTCAGATGAAACAAAAATGTAGCTGTTTGGCCACAATACCCAGCAAATTATTGGAAACTCAAGACAGGCATGACATTATGTTCTTTACAAGTGTATGTAAACTTTTGATTGCGACTGTACATCTGCACCTAAATCTCATTGACAGTTTATTTAAAAAACATATTATTATTTATAATGAATTTAGTTAGAATGTATTTATTTCAGCACCGCGTAATTGTATGTACATTTATTTTAGGCGTCCCTTCTTTTGCAGTATATTTAATAAATAAATAAATGATCAATCAATCAATCAATCAATGTTTATTTATATAGCCCTAAATCACAAGTGTCTCAAAGGGCTGTA